>NC_134265.1:222686664-222987914 GCF_031893055.1 Leptodactylus fuscus | reverse complement strand
GGACCGAGAACCAGGAACAGGTCTTGCAATGGCTGTCGGATAACGCTTACAGCACATTGTCCAGCAGCCAGTCAGCCTCTGCCTCCTCTCCTCCTATTACCCAACAGTCTTGTCCTCCTTCCTCCCAAAATTCCCAAGCTTCACAGAACAATAACCCCAACTGTCCCTGCTCCCCAGAGCTGTTCTCCGCTCCTTTCATTGTCCCTCAACCTGCCCCTCCATGTCGCGATTCCACGGACCTAACAGAGGAGCATCTGTGTCCAGATGCTCAAACACTAGAGTCTCCTCCATCTCCGTTCGATTTGGTGGTGGATGACCAGCAACCCACCCTCATCGACGACGATGTGACGCAGTTGCCGTCAGGGCATCCAGTTGACATGCGCATTGTGCGGGAGGAGGAGATGAGACAGGAGTTGGAAGAGGAAGTGGTGGATGATGAGGACACTGACCCGACCTGGACAGGGGGGATGTCAAGCAGGGAAAGTAGTGTGGATGTTGAGGCAGGTGCAGCACCAAAAAGGGTAGCTAGAGGCAGAGGTCAGCAGCTTAGGCGAAGCCAGGCCACACCTGGAATCTCCCAAGATGTTCCAGTTCGTACCCAGCCCCGAAAAACTCCCACCTCGAGGGCACGTTTCTCGAAGGTGTGGAGTTTTTTCAAGGAATGCGCCGAGGACAGATATAGTGTTGTCTGCACAATTCGCCTCTCAAAATTGATTAGGGGCTCTGAGAAGAGCAACCTGTCCACCACTTCAATGCGCCGTCATTTGGAATCCAAGCACTGGAGTCAGTGGCAGGCAGCAACGGCAGGACAAAGGCCGCCTGCCGTTCATGCCACTGCCACTGCTCACTGTGCTGGTGATGCACTCCAGAGGACGAGCCAGGACACCACTTCATATGCCTCCGCCACTTTGTTGACTTCTTCCTCATCCTCCCCTGTTCCTGTCTTATCTCCTTCTCCTGCACCATCAAAGGCACCATCAGGCGCTTCTTTACAACAACCCACCATCTCTCAGACATTGGAGCGGCGGCAGAAATACACCGCTAACCACCCACACGCGCAAGCCTTGAACGCCAACATCGCTAAACTGCTGGCCCAGGAGATGTTGGCGTTCCGGCTTGTTGAAACTCCCGCCTTCCTGGACCTGATGGCAACTGCGGCACCTCGCTATGCCGTCCCTAGCCGTCACTACTTCTCCCGGTGTGCCGTCCCCGCCTTGCATCAGCACGTGTCACTCAACATCAGGCGGGCCCTTAGTTCCGTGCTTTGCACAAAGGTCCACTTGACCACCGACGCGTGGACAAGTGCATGCGGACAGGGACGCTACATTTCACTGACGGCACACTGGGTGAATGTAGTTGAGGCTGGGACTGCTTCCCAAACTGGCCCGGTGTACCTCGTCTCCCCGCCTAACATTCCTGGCAGGGACACGAGAAGAACACCCCCCTCCTCCTCCACCGCCTCCTCCTCCGCCACCGCCTCCTCCTCCGCTGTTAGATTGACCCCAGCTACGAGTTGGAAACGTTGCAGCACTGGTGTTGGTAGACGTCAGCAGGCCGTGCTGAAGCTGATCAGCTTGGGGGACAGACAGCACACTGCCTCCGAGGTGAGAGATGCCCTCCTCGATGAGACGGCAATATGGTTTGAGCCGCTGCACCTGGGCCCAGGCATGGTCGTTTGTGATAACAGCCGGAACCTGGTAGTAGCTCTGGAGCTTGCCGGACTCCAACATGTTCCATGCCTGGCCCACGTCTTCAACCTAGTGGTGCAACGTTTCCTAAAGAGCTACCCCAATGTTCCAGAGCTACTGGTGAAAGTGCGGCGCATGTGCGCCCACTTTCGCAAGTCGACAGTAGCCGCTGCTATCTTAAAATCTCTCCAGCAACGCCTGCATGTGCCACAACACCGGCTTTTGTGCGACGTCCCCACACGCTGGAACTCAACGTTTCAGATGTTGAATAGAGTGGTTGAGCAGCAGAGACCTTTGATGGAATACCAGCTACAAAACCCTAGGGTGCCACAAAGTCAGCTGCCTCAGTTTCTCATCCATGAGTGGCCATGGATGAGAGACCTTTGTGACATCCTACGGGTCTTTGAGGAGTCCACAAGGAGGGTGAGCTCTGAGGATGCGATGGTGAGCCTTACAATCCCGCTCTTGTGTGTTCTGAGAGAATCCCTGATTGACATCAGGGATAACTGAGATCACACAGAGGAGTCAGGGATAGCATCCGATCCGTCACAGCTGGAGAGTAGGTCCACACATCTGTCCGCTTCATCGCGTTTAATGGAGGAGGAGGAGGAGGAAGAAGAGTTGTCCGATGATGTGATGGTGATACAGGAGGCTTCCGGGCAACTTCGAATTGTCCCATTGTTGCAGCGCGGATGGGTAGACATGGATGATGAGGAGGAAAAGGAGATTGAACTTTCCGGTGGGGCCAGTGGAGTCATGCCAACTAACACTGTGGCAGACATGGCTGAGTTCATGTTGAGGTGCTTTACAACCGACAAGCGTATTGTCAAAATCATGGAGGACAACCAGTACTGAATCTTTGCTATCCTTGACCCCCGGTATAAAAACAACATCTCCTCTTTTATTCCGGTAGAGGGGAGGGCCAATCGCATCAATGCTTGCCACAAGCAATTGGTGCAGAATATGATGGAGATGTTTCCAGCATGTGACGTTGGCGGCAGGGAGGGCAGTTCCTCCAGTAGGCAACCAAGTTCTCACCGGTCCACACAAACAAGGGGCACACTGTCTAAGGTCTGGGACACCTTGATGGCACCCCCTCGCCAAAGTGCCGCCACGGAGGGTCCTAGTGTCACCAGGCGTGAGAAGTATAGGCACATGTTGCGGGAATACCTTTCCGACCACAGCCCTGTCCTCTCCGATCCCTCTGCGCCCTACACATATTGCGTGTCGAAGTTGGACCTGTGGCTTGAACTTGCCCTATATACCTTGGAGGTGCTGTCCTGTCCTGCCGCCAGCGTCCTATCTGAGAGGGTGTTCAGTGCAGCCGGTGGCATCATCACTGACAAGCGCACCCGTCTGTCAGCTGAGAGTGCCGACCGGCTCACTTTGATAAAAATGAACCACCACTGGATAGAGCCTTCATTTTCGTGCCCACCTGTGTAAAGCACCCCAACATGAAACTCCATGTCTGTGCTCAACCTCTCCAATTCCTCCGCATCCTCATACTCATCCACCATAAGCGTTGCACAATTCTGCTAATACTAGGCTCCCTCCACCCTGATTTCCCACAACTCTGCTGGTTAGAGGCTCCCTCCACCCTGATTTCCCACAACTCTGCTGGTTAGAGGCTCCCTCCACCCTGATTTCCCACAACTCTGCTGGTTAGAGGCTCCTTCCACCATGAATTTGCCACAACTGTGCTAGTTAGAGGCTCCCTCCACCATGAATTTGGCCAAACTGGGGTTTTTAGAGGCTCCCTCCACCATGAATTTGGCAAAACTGGGGTTTTTAGAGGCTCCCTCCACCATGAATTTCCCAAAACTTGGCTGTTTAGAGGCTCCCTCCACCATGAATTGGTCCAAACTGGGCTGGTTAGAGGCTCCGTCCACCATGAATTGGTCCAAACTGGGCTGGTTAGAGGCTCCCTCCACCATGAATTTGCCCAAATTGGGTTTTTTAGAGGCTCCCTCCACCATGGATTTCCCAAAACTTTGCTGTTTAGAGGCTCCCTCCACCATGAATTGGTCCAAACTGGGCTGGTTAGAGGCTCCCTCCACCATGAATTGGTCCAAACTGGGCTGGTTAGAGGCTCCCTCCACCATGAATTGGTCCAAACTGGGCTGGTTAGAGGCTCCCTCCACCATGAATTGGTCCAAACTGGGCTGGTTAGAGGCTCCCTCCACCATGAATTTGCCCAAATTGGGGTTTTTAGAGGCTCCCTCCACCATGAATTTCCCAAAACTTGGCTGTTTAGAGGCTCCCTCCACCATGAATTGGTCCAAACTGGGCTGGTTAGAGGCTCCCTCCACCATGAATTTGGCCAAACTGGGGTTTTTAGAGGCTCCCTCCACCATGAATTTCCCAAAACTTGGCTGTTTAGAGGCTCCCTCCACCATGAATTGGTCCAAACTGGGCTGGTTAGAGGCTCCGTCCACATGAATTGGTCCAAACTGGGCTGGTTAGAGGCTCCCTCCACCATGAATTTGCCCAAATTGGGTTTTTTAGAGGCTCCCTCCACCATGAATTTCCCAAAACTTTGCTGTTTAGAGGCTCCCTCCACCATGAATTGGTCCAAACTGGGCTGGTTAGAGGCTCCCTCCACCATGAATTGGTCCAAACTGGGCTGGTTAGAGGCTCCCTCCACCATGAATTTGGCCAAACTGGGGTTTTTAGAGGCTCCCTCCACCATGAATTTCCCAAGACTTGGCTGTTTAGAGGCTCCCTCCACCATGAATTGGTCCAAACTGGGCTGGTTAGAGGCTCCCTCCACCATGAATTGGTTCAAACTGGGCTGGTTAGAGGCTCCCTCCACCATGAATTGGTCCAAACTGGGCTGGTTAGAGGCTCCCTCCACCATGAATTGGTCCAAACTGGGGTTTTTAGAGGCTCCCTCCACCATGAATTTCCCAAAACTTGGCTGTTTAGAGGCTCCCTCCGTCATGAATTGGTCCAAACTGGGCTGGTTAGAGGCTCCCTCCACCATGAATTGGTCCAAACTGGGCTGGTTAGAGGCTCCCTCCACCATGAATTGGTCCAAACTGGGCTGGTTAGAGGCTCCCTCCACCATGAATTTGCCCAATTTGGGGTTTTTAGAGGCTCCCTCCACCATGAATTTCCCAAAACTTGGCTGTTTAGAGGCTCCCTCCACCATGAATTGGTCCAAACTGGGCTGGTTAGAGGCTCCCTCCACCATGAATTTGGCCAAACTGGGGTTTTTAGAGGCTCCCTCCACCATGAATTTCCCAAAACTTGGCTGTTTAGAGGCTCCCTCCACCATGAATTGGTCCAAACTGGGCTGGTTAGAGGCTCCCTCCACCATGAATTTGGCCAAACTGGGGTTTTTATAGGCTCCTTCCAACATGAATTTGGCCAAACTGGGGTTTTTAGAGGCTCCCTCCACCTTGAATTTCCCAAAACTTGGCTGTTTAGAGGCTCCCTCCACCATGAATTGGTCCAAACTGGGCTGTTTAGAGGCTCCCTCCACCATGAATTGGTCCAAACTGGGTTGGTTAGAGTCTCCCTCCACCATGAATTTGGCCAAACTGGGGTTTTTATAGGCTCCCTCCAACATGAATTTGGCCAAACTGGGGTTTTTAGAGGCTCCCTCCACCATGAATTTCCCAAAACTTGGCTGTTTAGAGGCTCCCTCCACCATGAATTGGTCCAAACTGGGCTGGTTAGAGGCTCCCTCCACCATGAATTTGCCCAAATTGGGGTTTTTATAGGCTCCCTCCAACATGAATTTGGCCAAACTGGGGTTTTTAGAGGCTCCCTCCACCATGAATTGGTCCAAACTGGGGTTTTTAGAGGCTCCCTCCACCATGAATTTCCCAAAACTTGGCTGTTTAGAGGCTCCCTCCACCATGAATTGGTCCAAACTGGGCTGGTTAGAGGCTCTCTCCACCATGAATTGGTCCAAACTGGGCTGGTTAGAGGCTCCCTCCACCATGAATTTGCCAAAATTGGGGTTTTTAGAGGCTCCCTCCACCATGAATTTCCCAAAACTTGGCTGTTTAGAGGCTCCCTCCACCATGAATTGATCCAAACTGGGTTGGTTAGAGTCTCCCTCCACCATGAATTTGGCCAAACTGGGGTTTTTATAGGCTCCCTCCAACATGAATTTGGCCAAACTGGGGTTTTTAGAGGCTACCTCCACCTTGAATTTCCCAAAACTTGGCTGTTTAAAGGCTCCCTCCACCATGAATTGGTCCAAACTGGGCTGGTTAGAGGCTCCCTCCACCATGAATTTCCCAAAACTTTGCTGTTTAGAGGCTCCCTCCACCATGAATTGGTCCAAACTGGGCTGGTTAGAGGCTCCCTCCACCATGAATTTGCCCAAATTGGGGTTTTTAGAGGCTCCCTCCACCATGAATTTCCCAAAACTTGGCTGTTTAGAGGCTTCTTCCACCATGAATTGGTCCAAACTGGGCTGGTTAGAGGCTCCCTCCACCATGAATTTGCCCAAATTGGGGTTTTTAGAGGCTCCCTCCACCATGAATTTCCCAAAACTTGGCTGTTTAGAGGCTCCCTCTACCATGAATTGGTCCAAACTGGGGTTTTTAGAGGCTTCCTCCACCATGAATTGGTCCAAACTGCGGTTTTTAGAGGCTCCCTCCACCATGAATTTGCCCAAATTGGGGTTTTTAGAGGCTCCCTCCACCATGAATTTCCCAAAACTTGGCTGTTTAGAGGCTCCCTCCACCATGAATTGGTCCAAACTGGGCTGGTTAGAGGCTCCCTCCACCATGAATTGGTCCAAACTGGGCTGGTTAGAGGCTCCCTCCACCATGAATTGGTCCAAACTGGGCTGGTTAGAGGCTCCCTCCACCATGAATTTGCCCAAATTGGGGTTTTTAGAGGCTCCCTCCACCATGAATTTGGCCAAACTGGGGTTTTTAGAGGCTCCCTCCACCATGAATTGGTCCAAACTGTGGTTTTTAGAGGCTCCCTCCACCATGAATTTGCCCAAATTGGGGTTTTTAGAGGCTCCCTCCACCATGAATTTCCCAAAACTTGGCTGTTTAGAGGCTCCCTCCACCATGAATTGGTCCAAACTGGGCTGGTTAGAGGCTCCCTCCACCATGAATTTGCCCAAATTGGGGTTTTTAGAGGCTCCCTCCACCATGAATTTGCCCAAATTGGGGTTTTTAGAGGCTCCCTCCACCATGAATTTCCCAAAACTTGGCTGTTTAGAGGCTCCCTCTACCATGAATTGGTCCAAACTGGGGTTTTTAGAGGCTTCCTCCACCACGAATTGGTCCAAACTGCGGTTTTTAGAGGCTCCCTCCACCATGAATTTGCCCAAATTGGGGTTTTTAGAGGCTCCCTCCACCATGAATTTCCCAAAACTTGGCTGTTTAGAGGCTCCCTCCACCATGAATTGGTCCAAACTGGGCTGGTTAGAGGCTCCCTCCACCATGAATTGGTCCAAACTGGGCTGGTTAGAGGCTCCCTCCGCCATGAACTGGTCCAAACTGGGCTGGTTAGAAGCTCCCTCCACCATGAATTTGCCCAAATTGGGGTTTTTAGAGGCTCCCTCCACCATGAATTTCCCAAAACTTGGCTGTTTAGAGGCTCCCTCCACCATGAATTGGTCCAAACTGGGCTGGTTAGAGGCTCCCTCAACCATGAATTTGGCCAAACTGGGGTTTTTAGAGGCTCCCTCCACCATGAATTTCCCAAAACTTGGCTGTTTAGAGGCTCCCTCCACCATGAATTGGTCCAAACTGGGCTGGTTAGAGGCTCCCTTCACCATGAATTGATCCAAACTGGGGTTTTTAGAGGCTCCCTCCACCATGAATTTGGCCAAACTGGGGTTTTTAGAGGCTCCCTCCACCATGAATTGGTCCAAACTGGGGTTTTTAGAGGCTCCCTCTACCATGAATTTCCCAAAACTTGGCTGTTTAGAGGCTCCCTCCACCATGAATTGGTCCAAACTGGGCTGGTTAGAGGCTCCCTCCACCATGAATTTGGCCAAACTGGGGTTTTTAGAGGCTCCCTCCACCATGAATTGGTCCAAACTGGGGTTTTTAGAGGCTCCCTCCACCATGAATTTCCCAAAACTTGGCTGTTTAGAGGCTCCCTCCACCATGAATTGGTCCAAACTGGGCTGGTTAGAGGCTCCCTCCACCATGAATTTGCCCAAACTGGGTTTTTTAGAGGCTCCCTCCACCATGAATTGGTCCAAACTGGGGTTTTTAGAGGCTCCCTCCACCATGAATTGGTCCAAACTGGGGTTTTTAGAGGCTCCCTCCACCATGAATTTGCCCAAACTCTGCTGGTTAGAGGCTCAATCCACCCTGATTTTCAAAACAAATGTTGGTGCCAACCTCAACTTACTACAAGGGCCAAATTCACTGCTGGTGACAAGCTCTCCTCACTGCAAGTGCCAAATACACGTTTCAAGGTGTTTTCCTACTGTCTGAGAGGTGGTATTGAGTGTGTAAAGTGTGTAGTTGTTAGGCTGTGATGTTGGGGTAATAGAGGGTCTTTGGTGTGTTAGATGCCCCCAGACATGCTTCCCCTGCTGTCCCAGTGTCATTCCAGAGGTGTTGGCATCATTTCCTGTGGTGTCATAGTGGACTTGGTGACCCTCCAGACACGGATTTGGGTTTCCCCCTTAACGAGTATATGTTCCCCATAGACTATAATGGGGTTCGAAACCCGTTCGAAAACACGAACAGTGAGCGGCTGTTCGAATCGAATTTCGAACCTCGATCATTTTAGTGTTCGCTCATCTCTATATAGGAAGGGACCGTCTCCAAGTTGCCGCCTATTACATAGGATAAGGCCTGGCAAGAGGAAGGGACAGTGGGGGGCTTCAGCTTAGGGCTCACTGTCTCTTGTGCCCCTTCCTCCAGGGTTCTCCAGCAGCTACTGGGGAATTGTTATCTAGCAATTCCCTTACAGGTACCTAAGAAATTAGTTTGGGAAATTTTGTTGTAAATCTTGAAAGTTGCTGTTAAATTTATAAGACTTCTGACGTCCAAATAAATTAACGGATGATTAAAAAATGACATAATAATATAAGACAAATATAAGGCCCAGTTCACATGGCCCATTCTTCTGAGCCTACTCCGGAGGGGAAATCCGCGACAATCGTGGCAGGCGCATTTTGCCCTGAGAGTGACCCTTGTGAACGTGGCCTTAAGTTATAGTCACACCAGTGTTGGGTCACCAATCAGGGATTTTGTTCCCCTTTCTGCTTAAAACATGCTGAGAGAAAAATTCTGCATTCAGAACTTTTCTTTCCACCAATTTCAAGTGGAAACCCAGCTAGTCTATGGGGTCCGCAGGTAATCGCTTTTTAAGTGGCTAAGGTTTCCTTTTTTCAGGTCTCCAAGTGGACTCAAAGAACAGACACCCAAACACTAGTGTGAACCTAGTGTGAATCAGAGATCTGGTGGATAATATTTATTAATGTATTTGGGTGGATATCTGTCTGAAAAGCAGAGCATTTCACATTTTGAAAATTTAAATTTATTTTTTTTTAAATTTCCATAAAATTTTATATATTTTTTTTATAAATAAATTCAAAAATATTGATCAGTGTTTACCACTAATATGAAGTACAACGTGTCATGAAAAAAGCAATCTCAAAATCACTTGTGTAAGACAGATGTCAGTTTTGAAAAATGAGGCCTGGTGCATAAAATTAAAGGAAGTATTGTAACAGTAAAGTTTTGCAAGAAAATGGCAGCGTGCTTTAAAAAAAATTGTTTAACTTGTGACCTATCCTACTTCTGCTGCAAAATGGGAGTTTATTAGATGCCGACTGCTATATTTCATAGGCATTTACAAGACATATTGCTTATGATAATATTACATACTAGCATCTGCCCGCGACTTTGTCTGCGGGTCGGCGTTGGCGCTGAGCCACTTCTATTTAGCCAAGTCGTGTTGATTACGATCCGCCGTGCGCCCCCACCTCCCTTGGCCCTCGCCAGGCCGCGCAGCCTTTCTACCTACCGCCTGCTCCTGCCTTCCCCCCTGTCACCCGCGCACCCGTCCCATCTCGTCCCCGCTCCTATGGCCCTGCTTCCGTTGGCACCCACACCCTCCTCCCCTCCCGCGGGCCTCTGGCTCTCCCTTGCCGCCCCCCCCCCCCCCACACACACACACACACACACCCTCTGAAGGCACCCACCAGACCCTCTTTCCCGCGGGGCCCCCCGCCCCATTCACCCTGTCTGGCACTCCCCAACTCCCCTCCACTAAGTCCCCTTGCGTATGCTTCTGCAACCCGCGCCCCCCCCCCCCCCACCTCCCTCCCATGGCCGGCGTAGTCACCAAACCTGTGGACATGGTTGAGTGTCAGCGTTCAGTGTCCCAGCGTGTGCACACCGCTGACAGCCGATGAACTCCTTGCGGCTCCACACCACGGCAACTTCGTCGGGATGCTCCGGAGGTTCGTGCGCCGCGGTCGGCTGTTGGCTGCCGGCACGAACGACGCCATTTTTTTTCTGGGGCTGAAATGACTGAATAAATGTTTAACAGTTTTCTTATGCAAGCTATAAACCTCTCCATTTAGTGTGAAATTGACGGAACTTTGTTATCAGCATCGGCATCAGTTCTATAAACGTAAATGGTGCAACGGTAATACATGGTCACTACTGCTCCATTCACACAGGGGACTTCGGATTACCTGTGCTGTTGTTTGCAGAAAGTCCAATTGTTCAGACTGCCAGTGGGCATACATTTAATACTTGTAAGATAAGATAATCCTTTAATAGTCCCACCATGGGGAAATTCAATGTGTTACAGCATGGATAATACAGTAATATATTATAAGAAAGAACACATACAAGCTCATAGCAGATAGAAAAAGATACTTGGAGTTATAGCAACTAATAAGAAAAGATAGACTCATGATCATTTAGTTCTCTGTGCGGAGCGATCGCCGCTTAGCCTGATGTTGATTATACAGCCTGACCGCGGTGGGAGGAAGGACTTCCGATAATGCTCCTTCTCACACTTGGAGTTAAGCAGTCGGTCACTGACAGTACTGCCCATTGCTGTTACAGTCTCATACATGGAATGGGAGTTATTCTCCAGCATGGAACTCAACACGGACACTATCCTTCTGTCACCCATCACCTGTACTGGGTCCAGCTGACCCTTCTAATTAGCCTGTCAAGTCTCCACTCCGAAGAAGATGGCTGATGCTACCACAGAGTTGAAAAAGGCCCTAAGAAGTGCCCCCTGGACTCCAGAGGCCCTCAGCCTCCTGAAACCGCGTCCACGTGGGAAAAAGCCTCCCATTGACTTCAATGGGTTCCATTTTCTGTTAACTTTTTCCACATGGATTCTGACGCGGATTCAGCGTCAAAATTAGCGCTAAAAAACTCAGTGTGAATGGACCCTTAGAAGACTTAAATATCTTCTTTATGCCACAGCAGCAGCAGACCTGCAACAATCGCTGCAGATCTTACTTTAGATGCTGCAGTTTAAAAATTAGCAGCACAAATCACTTTACTCTTTGGTTTTAGTTGTAGCATGTGGGTATGATATTTCGAAATTTAATCCTCTATGTTTCTATTGTATATTGCAAAACCATTGCGATTACTGCTCATATATCCCCATGTTTACTACACTGCTACTGTGCAGTTTATGCAATTAGTAACCATATTGTGTTCCCATGTGTTATTTGTATATTATATATGCTGTATTTTTGAGAAGATGCATATTTTATGAAGACATTTAGTATAGTATATGATTTAAAGCCGGGATTGTACTTCATATGACTCATTAATTTCAGCTGAAAATGTTAGTGAGGGTTTGAATTGTCTCTATCTGCACCTGTCTACTGTATGATAAATGTGTTTTTGTGTAAATACATTTGTATCTGCACATAATGCAGGGCATTAATTTTGTATGTTATTTGTTCTATGTTTTATTACCATACAGGAAGCACTACACTTGCAAACTGCACAGTAGTCAAGCGAATTGGAAAAGGCAAAGATGCCATGGTTATATATAAAAGTGTTCGTCCACCGTTAGTACAAAGTACTGGAGTAGAAGCTGCCCAGAGCAATATCACACAAAAAGAAGAACCATCTGTTCCTGTTATAGAGACAGAACAAAGTGGTAGTGTTCTTAAGAAATCACCTTTGTTACAGAACAATATTACTGTCCCTGACCTAAGTATATCCCTTCAACAGCCGAATGTTGCAGTAGAGAGTCTGATAACATCATGCATGGTGATTACATCCAAATCTATGAAAGACCCAAGACTCCTAAAACGAAATGAACCAGAAACTATAAAACCAGTTGATCTACAGAATCCTTACAGTGTTCTTTTTGAAAACGAGTTGTCATGTAACATTGAAAAGAGTAATAGTAAAGAAAATGTTTGTGCCATCAAAGATAGTATCAATAAATCATCATTGTACTTAAGTTTTGAAGAGAGGCGTGTTCAAGATAGCGTCATGACTGAAGAACCATTTGTGAAGGGGTTAAATAAATATTTATCATTTTTGACCTACAATGAAATGGAAAGAAATTCAGATATGGTTTCCTTGCTAGACCTATCCAATGAGGAGAAAGCTGAGCATTGTATGAAAATGGGCATATATGACAATTTATTTAGAATAAATTCAAATCAGTTAGAAACTGAAAAAAGTGAATTTGCTGTTTCCATGTCACTCAGTTCATCAAACAGTGAAGATGAAGGGAAATCTGAAGACCTTAAATGTATGCTTCAGGATCCAAACCCCAAAAATTCTACTACAGGGTCATTATATAATTCATTAAGTGGAATAGAAACAGGGATTGTCATGTTACCAAAGACATCCTGTGAAGAGAAAACAGACCATCCCAAAAAATTGTGCAGCGATGATATACTTCACCAAATAAGTGCAAGACAGCTGGGGAGTGCAGAAGTTCTTCAGATTCAGTCATCTGATTTTATGTCATTAGACTCCTCAAAGGAACCCAGTGAAAATACAAGGGAATCGGTTGAAGACAATAAATGCTTATCTCAAGATTTCAAAGATACTACAAAACCGTATTTGTTGGAAAACAGAAGGGAAAGTAGAGCAGGAATTGTGTCCTTACCAAGTACATTCTGTGAAGAGAAACCAGAGCTTTCAAAAAAACTGTGCAGCAATGATATACAATACAGAAAGAATGCTCGTCAATTGGCAACTAAAAAAAGTCACCAAATTAATTTATCTGATTTAACATCAATCGACTACTCTAATGAAACCAATGAAAATAGAGAAAAATCTGAAACTGAAAGGCAAAGGCTAAAAATCAGAGATGCTGCAAGGACATCAATTTTACCATTTAAAGAAAAAAATGAGATAAAGTCTTTGACGAACACATCCAGTGAAGAAAACACAAAGCTTTCCAAATATCTGTTAAAATATGATAAGTCCTACACAATATATTCAAATCAAATACTAACTCAAAAATATCATCACACCCGAGTATCTGTATCTAAGTCCCTAAATGCATTAAACAACAGTAGGCAAGTGGGTGAAAATGGAGAAAAATCTGAAACCAGTCAGTGCATTTTTAAAAAACAGCAACCACTGAACAATAACACTGAAAGTGCATCATTTTTGTCCTGTGGAAGTAAGGAAAAAGATATGGAAATCGAGCCTTCGCCAAATACATTTAGTATGCAAACTGAAGCTGTGAATTCCATGCCTTTTAATAGATCACAAAATGTGGATGCCAATACAAATAGAGAGAAAGCTGCTGGTCATAAGTGGATCTCACAAGATACAATCCCGAATAAATTAGCTTCTGCAAGTACAACTAGTTTAACTGACTATTATAAAGAACAGTGTCTGGATTCTAAAAAACATTCTTTGAAGGATAGGTCAGTGATAAGCAAATTGAAACTTTTGAAGACAAGCGAAACTTGTGATACTGATGTAAAACAAAGATCAGGAGATTCAGATAGAACATATAATGTGGTGTCACACAATAACAGTGAGAAATTAACACAAAATAAGGAAAGTCAGGGTGAACCAGTTCTGAATGATACATCTTCAACTGAAATAAGTGTAGCACTTAATGATAAGAATCCCACAAGTACTGAGAATATTTCAAGTCTGTGTAAATATGTCTCCAATGCATCAGATCATAAAAAGTTAAATTCTCTCAAAGCCAAAGAGAACTGTTCTGTGAAGTCTCCCGAAAAGGAAAGACGTGAACTGGATATTCCCAAACGTATTTCAGAAAAAGCCAGGCAATATAAAAGAAAACCTACTGTTGCACTTAAACAAAGTCTGGCAAATAAACGTCATATTTTTAAACGTGAAAGCTTAAAAATTTGTGTAGATACAAAACTTAAAAATGAAAAGGACAGTTTTGATGTACATTCATCAAACAAAATCAATAGCGAGACCAGCAGGACGGAAGAAAGTTTACTTTCAAAGCAATTTAGTCCTAATGTTAGCTGTCCCACAAAGGCAAGCATGTCCAGTTCTGAGTTAGATGAATTTGTAAAAGACATCACTATAGACAGGGCAATGGAAGTTCCACCTTTAAAGAAAGTGAGAAACCAAGCTACGGAATTTCTAAAAAATACACATGAAGATGCACCAGGTGAAGATTTGAGCTTTGTGACTGAGTTAGAGAGCCGTATAGACTGGAGTGGTATTTTTGGAATGGAACTTGAGAAAGTGAATGTGGGAACATTACAAAGGAGCTTTGTAAGGCAAGAGAAAGAGCCAAGTGGCTTGAGAATTTTTCCTGATATGGAAATTACTATAACAAATAATAATTATGTGTGTGCACATGACTATAGCAACACTATAACTGGAGAAATAAGTAAACCAGTTGAGAATTTTAATGATATTCTTCAAGATCACCATATGACAGATTCTATCCCAAGAATTGAAATTACAATGGAATCTCCAGTTTTGCAAGATAGTAAAAACGTTCTGAAAGACAACCTTGACCCGCTTTCTACAAAAGTGGATAGCAGTGTTAAATCAAAGGAGGAAACTCCCAGTTCTTGCCCGGTTCCATCAGAAACACTGATTGAGACGGATCTGAATAGTGTTAAAACTTTAGACAAACCGGATCTTCCAACATTGACAAGAAAAAACAATAAGAAAAGGATACCTTCAGTGCGGGTTAAGAGATCCAGTAGCATAATTCACAAGTTCTCTCAGTCAGAAGAAAATATTAAAGTTGTTCTAGGTATGCTATCTGATGAGATTCCTCTTTGTAAGAACAAACGCATATCCAAAAAATTAGACAGAGCTATACTGCACTTAAGAAAAGCACATAAAAGGGTTAAAAAATCTCTGCAGCTTGCAGCAAAAGCTGGAGGGAGACGGAATTTGACCAAATCCTTTGGTGTACAGAGAACTCACAGTGTTAATGGAAAAGAAGGGAACGTGGAACAAGGTGAAAGTTCAAGCAGTCAGGTTTTACATACAGAAGGTTCCTCTACAGATAGGAAAGCTGCTGAGATACAGAAATCACCAACAGCAGACAGAAAATGTCTAACAGAATCGACTCAAGTGACCATTAATGGAGCATTGGTGCAAGACTCCCCGCAGACTAAAGGAAATGGCAGTTCAGCAACAAAAACGTCACCATCCTGCAAAGTTAGCCCTGGAGATCATTCTTGTTTTTCCAGTGGTATTGTATCAGATAAAGAGAATACTGTGCCAGTGAGTCCATCTCTGAAATCACTTTCTGATGACAAAGAAAAGCATCCAGTGAACTGTGAATCAACTGGAAAAGACCGTATCCGAAATAAGCTTGATGCTGACCGAAATAAGAGACACACCACAAAACGAATGTTCTCTCAAGTTAGGAAGCTGAGTTCATCCCATACCATATCAATATCGAAATGTTCAACTAGAAAATTACATACAGTTAAAGAGAAGAGTCGCCTAAAAGGAAAAAGAGTAAAGGATTCTTCATCTATAAGAACAAAAGATGCAAAAATTTCAAGTTTATCATTAAGAAAGCTATCAAATATTTTGCAAAAGGCCAGCAAGACAGACTCCTTAACGTCATTGCAGAACTGCCATTTAATGTGCCAAAACATTATCTCCACTTTCATTAAAGCTTTTGAGAAGAAACAACTCTGTGCTTGGAAAAATGTGATTGTGGACAGAAGGTTGTTTGTGAAAGAAAATCTGAAAACTTATTTCCAGTGTGCATTGAAACCCCAAGCTATAGAAGCTTTCCTTGAATTGCAAATGGCAATGGAGACCAGGCAATTTGTTGAGAATAGGATGCACTTTATTGAAGGGAGGCCTACATTTCGTAGTCTTTTATGGTATGATGGATCTCTCTATACCGAACTATTTAAGGGACAATATGGCTGTCAGCAACAATCTAATTTTTATTCAGCCTTTCAAGAAAAATTGAAGCTTGACTCATTATCTACCTTAGAGAATCATTATACACAACTTTTTGATTATCTACGGGCAATCCCTGAAAATGAAAACAGTTACTATGTAAACCTGAAATACAGAAGAGAACTGCAAGAATGCAAAGATGTTCTCAAGCATGCCTGTGACTTTGGCGCATTTTCACTGTCTATTCCTTTCACCTGTGGTGTACATCTTGGAGATACAGTAGATGAGTTGACAGTCTTACAAAAAAGTACCGTAGAGATCATCAGAACCTTTATTAACCTTCCTAAGTGTGATCCAGGAAAGAGAGAACATGCACTCTTCCTCCTAGAAGTTATTTCTGCAAAAATTGACTACATTAAGACCTCTGTATCTACAAGTAGGCAACTTTCACTCTTTGGTATTGAACACTTACTCTTCGATGCAGCCAAAGTTATGGCTTTCCACGAACAAAAAAATTATGGCTGCAAAAAAATAACTAATACTAAGGAGTTACAGAGTCAAATAAACAACATTGCTTTGTCCAAGTTACATGAAGTTTATTATGACCAATGTGAGAAACCAGTCGGCAGCAAAAAGAGATTTTCAGATAACACTTTGAATTCACACACAAATTCTCAAGTCTTTGGCAACCAGAATGAGTTATTTTTCGGAAAAATCATTGACCAAGCTCGTTGTGCAGAACTTGGTGTGTTGAAGAAGTTGATGGAAGACTGCAGTCAGCATCTGGAAATGCAGAGCCAATTATTTGAGATTTTACAAGAATGTGTTTTGGATAAAGCCATAATTCAAGATACCAATGTTTTAGACATGGCTAAATGTGAAGAAAAATATACCACTCTACTAAAGGCTGAAGCTGTTGAAGCATATATTGACTTAGCAATGACATTTGAAACATTACACTTCCTTAAATGCCTAATGGCTTCAAGAAAGAACCAAGAGAGAGCAAGGGGCTTGCTTTGGTATGATACTTCTCTTTTCTCAGACCTTATTGTCACCCAGTATAGGGTGGAGTCACTTTTACAAAAAAACATCCTGCCTAATGCAATGGATATTATAGTTAGCACAATATCAGAAATAAGATCAGAATTGGAAATCATTTCCAACTCCTCGAATTCTGTTAACTACACTTATGCCTTTCAGATAATGACAAGAGAACTTTCAGAGCTTTCTGAACTCAAAAACTTTATGAAGACTAAGCGTGCAATCGCCACGTATATCAATTTTTCTCCATTTGTTGCCTCTTTACATTATGGAAACTCATTAACAGAGCTGGACTACAATTACAACCAGTTATCGGACTATCTCAGAGTTTTATTGTCTGCCCCAAAGAAAGATTTGGGGAAATTGGCACATACCGTAAAAATATTAAAAACAATTGAGTTCGCTAAAACGTTAGCATTCAAACCAGGCATATCTACATTTCATTTTGTGGTTTGCAATGTTCTGCATAATAGAAAGAAGCATAGTCAATTCACCAGGAAAAGGTTATTCACTGAACTGTCTGATGAGGATCCTTCTTCCTCCGGTCCCAAAATGCAAAAGGTTTGTGTTTTTGTATCTATAGCTGAACAGTTCATCATAAAGTTATTTCACATAGTTATGAGAGAAAATGGCGTTAGGAAAAACAAGAAACATCTTTTTACTGTTTCTACTACATTTCCGATTTGGTATCTAGAAGCAATTAAAGCATATTTTTCATTAGTAATCAAGTGAATATTCACCAAATGGGCAAAAGTATGTGGACACTTGACATCTGCAGACTTTCTGCTTCCTTTATAGGGCAACCACCAGCGTTTCTGTAGATATAATTGACATGCTGCGATTTCCAGAAGTTCTGGTTTGTAGTTGTTGAAATTTATACCATTGTAGGCACTATACATTCTGTCAAGAACCATATCCACCAAAACCCAAAATTATCCATCAGACTGCCAGATAGTAAAGTGGTTATATCACTCTAGAGTTTGCAAGGGCCACTATTTCATGGGTTAGCAGTTGATACCCCTAAGGGCTTATTCAAATGACAGTGAAAAATGGGCATGTGTCTGTCTTTGTAATGCTGGTCGAACTTCCTTTTTGAGAACACATTTTACAGCATATGCAAAGTGAATGGGATTCTTCGAATCCCATGCCCACTTTGTGGTAAAAACCGCAGCACAGACATGCTGCGATTTCCAAAACCAGCGTGGTTTTGGAAATCGCAGCATGTCAGTTAAATTTACGGAAATGTTGGCGGCTTCCCCGTAGATATAATTGTAACAGAAAGTTCACAGAGTTCCTGCTGCGGTTTTTCCCGCAGCACTTTATAGCTGTGGTTTGTCCCGTGGAAACTTAGCCATAAAGAGGACTTCTCATGTCCTCTGGCTCCCGTGGTATTATATATTGCTGGAAAGTTGACATTGTGCTGAATTCAGTGCAATGTCATCTTTGACGTTATGCGAGATATCGGTGTTGTTAGTTTCAGCATCGATATCCCTTCATGGAAGAGTACTGCCGGGTGGTGGCCCAGCCATTGGTGCTGGGCGGTAAGGCCTGCCCTTCTGACAGTGGAGATAGATCTCCTGCAACTGGTCAGCTTTCTAGCAGTATATAAATCTGCGGGAGCCAGAGGACGTGAAAGGTCCTCTTTAAAGGGAGTTGTGCAGTTTCAGCAAAGAAATGTTAGGCTGAGGCCCCACGTTGCGGAAATGCAGCTTTTTTTGTTGCAGAGTTTACTGCATATTTTTCAGCCAAAGCCAAAAATGGCTACAAGATGAATGGGAAATATATAGGAAGCTCTTATACTTCTACCTTCTGCTCAATCCACTCCTGGCTTTGGCCCAAAAAAATGAAGCAAAATCTGCAACCAAAGAAGCTGCATTTCTACAGTGTGGGGCCTTACGCTGGGTTCACACCAGCGTTTGGACTCCGTTATCAGGTTTCCGTCTTCTGCATGCAGAAGACGGAAACCTGTCATGCCGAGTCCGGCCGTGTGCTCCGGTGAGCGCTTTATGCTCTCCATGGCGAAAACGTTTTTCTTTTTTTAAACCAGACACAGAGTACTGCAGAGTACCGACTCTGTGTCCGGTTTAAAAAAAATGGTTTTGCCGTGGAGAGCATAAAACGCTCACGGCCGGACACAAGATGACGGCAGGTTTCCATCTCCTGCCCTGTTTTCTGCAGGAAACGGAAACCTGCAGAACGGAGTCCTGGGCGCAGATGTGAACGAGCCCTTAACATTATTGTTAACATTTATTTGCTGAAATGGGACAACCCCTTTAAGTCAAAAAATAATAGTGTTCCAATACTTTTGTCCATGTATTATAAGATAAGATAATCCTTTAATAGTCCCACATTGGAGAAATTTCAGAGAGGATATTAGAGGATATTGGCATCTTCCTCACCTTCCAGCTGCCTTTGTACCCCTCTTCTTGCCTGCAGGCTATTTGTTAGGGTAAATAGCTCAGAATTGTGGATTTGTGCAGGTAAAATCAGTAGTGGATTACAGTGCCTAGAAAGCGAAATCTTGTGCTCATGCTGCAGATTTTTTTGTTCACAGAAACATGTGGTGTGGACTTTAAATTCCACAACATGTAAATTTCTGTTGTGGATTTTCACTGCAGATTTTACCTCTTTCACTGCTTCAGTGGTAAATAAAAACATACTGCTTGCAAAGGAGTATATATCCACAGCATGCACATTAAATATGTTGGGTTTTTTTCATAGTAAATGTCACCTTCAGCAGTCCATGCTGCAGATGCAGGTAGTAATGCTGTGTCACACAAGGTCAGGGCATCCTGTAATGCCCCACGATACAGAAAAGCTGCTTTTTTTTCAGTTTTTAGAGCCAAAGCTTGGAGTGAATTGAGCAGAAGGGGGGAGTAGTGGCTTTAGCTCAAAATACTGTAGAAAAGTCTAAAAAACAAAAAAGCAGATTTTAGCCTCAGCCCTTATTTTGTTATTTCACCAGAACAGAAAAATTGATTAGCAATGGATGCTGTAACACAGATGGGGTATTCCCATGAACATAATCATGATTTTCTTATTGTAGCTGGGTTATCAGGCAGTGAAACTACATGTATCAGAAGATATCCCAGCCACAATAAGGACATCATGGCTGATTTACTGACCTTCATGGTCGTATCTACTGGCAATCGGTCAAGACATCAACTTGCGACCACAAGATATTTGAAGAAAATCTTTAAAACTGTACAAAATGTTTAATTATTTTTATTTGCAAAAATGTTTACTTTTTAATTATCTGAGATTTAAAAATGGTTATGTTTGTGGGAATACCCCTTTAATGTACTCTTAGACAGTTGGAGAAAAAGAACCAAAATGTGGGGTATCAGCCGAAGCTTTCTGGCTGGCCATGAATTAAAGGCACGGGGGAGGCGAGGATGTCACCCGTGTGCTGCTCGTGCACCAATAGGAGCCAAGGAAGCAGGGCTGTAAAATAGTACAGGAACAGGATCTATATTAATTCACAGTAATTCACAGTCATGTGTACGAGCCCATAGAAATAAATAGGTCAGTGTGCTATCTGGGAAGAACATGGATAGCACACTGATTTTGGCCACGGTCGGAAGAGGCCTAAGGCCCCATGCGCACAGTCAGTGTGCTAGCCTTGTTTTTCACAGCTCGCACACTCACCCGTTCATTTCTGTGGCCCCATACACACGACCATGGTCCAGTGTATAGCGTATAGACCGTGAGGAAAACTCAACATAGGTCCTATTTCTGCTCGTTTTGCAGACCGTGCTCATTGGCCCTAACAAATGGCTGCTGAGGCTGCAGAAGCATGGTAGATGCATTGTCAGTGCACACATGACAACCGTGTGCTACCTTTCCAGTTCAACCGCTGTCAGGTATAATTTTTTTTAAAAGTTTTATTGTTGGTTGTTTCCAGATTCTAACATCATCTAGAAAAGAATCTATAAAGGTGAAAGAAGTAAATCAAGTGAAGTCTGGCTTAAGGTATTGTTATTATATTGTTACATTTTTATACTTGCATTGTCAAGTCTGCATACATTGCAGAGTATATTTGTCATTCATTTAGTTTAGAAAAAATAGCCAAATCTACCACGTATCCATTTCTGTGGCCATTATCACAAGCTATCTATGTGTGAACAGCAGCTAGCTGAAAGACTTCATCTTGGATTGGTTCTCACAGGGCGCAAACACAGCTGGAAAACCAATCTGTAAAAATTCATGCAGTTTTTGGACAGTATGTTGTATTTAAAACTCCTAACTAAAGCAACAGCTACACACAAGTGTAGACTAGAATTGAATGCTAATTTTGTCAATGTGCATTTCCAGAAATTGCATTAATATTTTCAGATACCATTTTTAACTGTGCTTGTAAAATACCTTAAGGCTAAGGCCCCACAGGCTGGAACCATCGCACAAAAGTACTGCGGGAACAACCGTGGCGTGAATGCATTGTGGTTCTTCTCACAGCGCTTTGAACAGAAAGTTCACAGAGTTTTCCTCTGCAGACTTTCTGTTAGTCATATCTATGGGAAAGCCACCGGCGTTTCCATAGATATAAAATTGACATGCTGCGATTTTCAAAACCGCAACGTTTTTGGAAATCGCAGCGTGTCCGTGCTGTGATTTTTTTCCTCAAAGTGGGGATGGGATTTGCATGAATCCCATCCACTTTGCAAGTACTGCAAAAGGCCAAATCGCGGTTTTTCCGGCCCGTGGGGCCCCAGGCTAAGGCTCCACATTGCGGAAACACAGCTTTTTCCCATTCGTTTTGTATCCATACTTGGCTTTGGCTCAAAAAACCGCAGCAGAATCTGCAACAAAAAAAGTTACGTTTCCGCAACATGGGGCCTAAGGCTAAGGCCCCAGATTGCGGAATCACAGCTTTTTTTGTTGCAGATTTTGCTGCAGTATTTTGAGCCAAATCCAAGAATGGTTACAAAAGGAATGAGCAATATATAGGAAGCTCTTATACGTCTATCTTCTGCTCAATCTGCTCCTGGCTTTGGGCTCAAAAAACCGCAGCAAAATCTGCAACAAAAAAAGTTGCGTTTCCGCAACTTGGGGCCAAAAATACTGTATTTTTTGGACTATAAGACAAACTTGTTTTCCCCTCAAACTTGGGTGGAAAATGGAGGGGTGAATCTTATAGTCCGAATGTGGGTGTTGGAGGAGCGGGGTCACAGCATCGCCCCATTCCTGCTACCACTGGTTTCCTGTACCGGGGCTTCCTGCAGCGGCAGGAGTGGAAAGATGCTGGAGGCCTTGGAGAGGGTGTCCCGGTGGTACGAACCTATCCCGGCATCTGATGTGCTATTACGACGGAAGCTAGGTTTGTAAAGATGATGACGGCCGCTCTGCTGTCACCATATAGACATTTTCTTTTAAGTCTCCTTCAAATCATACAGTACTTCCAGTTTAATATATAATATTTGACAGTGCACATGAATTTTTGGTGTTAACTGTGTTTTCAGTTTCTGACCATGCACAAAGCCTACAGTATGTTTGTATGTCAGCAGTGGTCAACCCTATGTATTGTGAAGGGCTTCAAATGGTTAATCTCAGTTTACTCAAAGGGCCAGATATGGAATTCCCCGAGGAAAGCGGATAGACATGAGCACACACACTATTTTGCTGTTATCTCCTTTTGAGGTAATTTGCTAAAATAAAAATAAAAAAGTTTGGAACTGACCTAAAATGCAGGGAACACGAAAACATATAAACAGGCACATAAAAATCCCTTATGTACAGATTAATATGCAAAAAGCACAAGACACAACTCTTGGATATACCACTGTGCCCCTAGAACAGAGGAGGAAGTAGAGCTGGTCTTTTTGTTTGGGCAAAGCACTCAATGTACAGGAGCTGTAGTGATTGATCCTTATTCTTATATACTTAACTTGTTTCCTTTTTAGACCAAGAAATCTATTTAAAATGCTTACCACTGAAGCACAGCATGAAGAGCAGCACCCAGGGAATAAAGATTGTATGAAACATTCACCACTGAAAGACAACAAGATGTGTTTACCTACAGGTCCAAGAAAAGATTATGGAATTGCTGCTGTAGAAGAAGGAATACCAAATGGGAAGGACAGCAAAACAAGTCCATCAGACCAGGATAAAATGAAGAAAGGTGATTCTCTTGGCAAATGTCAAAACGTCCCAACTACTACAGACACACATGAGTTTACTTTGAATTCACCAGATCACCCGCAGACAGAAAGTAAAGGTGTAGATACTTTCATTGGACCAGAAGATGAATATGTTAGCATACCATTTCCTATTCGTAATAAGAAAGTGAAGGATAAGTTCACTGAAGAAAAAGATTCTTCATTAGAAAACTTAAGTGTCTGCTCCATGGACATTAACACATCAGAGGAGCTAAATCCATCAACTACAGAACAAGAAGAAAGAAAGAAAGAATCAAATCTTATCGGAACTGAAGAACATCAAAAGAGTAAATCTGCAACTTGGAACTCTCAGTCAGTTATAACAGCCAGTGGTCAGTATCCACCACCTCCTGTTTCTGCCAATCCTTGGCAATATTCCTCATATGGCTGGTATCAAAATGGCACTAATACTAGGGGAGTCACTCAAGAATATTCACATGTTGCTTACAGTACACAACAAACCAGTCATTATAATCAGCCACCTGCATTTCCATTGCCAAATTCCTACTTTACAAACCAATCTTATTCAGGTTTCAGTGGACAAATTCGAGCACAGATGTATTCAGTTGCTGGTGCTTTTGGTGCCAATGCGCCATACAGTTATACAGATCAATCTTCTTTAAATCAAAATCCATTGCCAAATCCCTACTCCTACAGTTCAACTGTGAATACATGCTGGCCATGGGGTAAGTAGATATGGACTTTTAAATATCTGTGCTTTTCTGTCCTATTAACTTAAGTAAGTGTAACTGTTAGGGGGCGTTCAGACTACCATTGGTGACCATTAGCAGTTTCCGTAGCCATTGTCCATTACAAGATTTTAGCAACGGACACTAACTGAACCGTCAAACATCCGTTAAAATTTCCATTCATTTCAGTCGGATTTTATCTTGTGCCCGTTAGTGTACGTTCACACCCAAATCGTTTTTTTTTTTTACCCAGCGGACAAAAAAATCCTACATGCAAGACTTTTCTGTCCATTAGAAAAAAAACAGATGGCAAGTGTCCATTTTTTTTTTTTTTTTAACATTGAAGTCTATGGACAACGGACTTAAAACAGACAGTAACTAATAGCCATCAGTTACTGTCCGTTTGCGTCTGTTATGAAAGGTGTCCGTTTGTTTTTTTTGTTTTTTTTTAAACAGACACCTTCGTAACGGAATCCAACAGTGATGTGAACACTTCCTTAGTGCACAGATCATAAAGTGAAAATGTGTAGAATGAACCACAATGTTAGC
The DNA here is from genome assembly GCF_031893055.1 of Leptodactylus fuscus. Lineage (NCBI taxonomy): Eukaryota > Metazoa > Chordata > Amphibia > Anura > Leptodactylidae > Leptodactylus > Leptodactylus fuscus. The sequence goes on along the minus strand of NC_134265.1, from coordinate 222,963,516 downwards.
GTGGTACGTGCCTGATGTTAACTTGGAATTGGCAGTGCTAAAGCATGAATTACTGTATATACTCAAGTATAAGCTGACCCGAATATAAGTCGAGGCCCCTAATTTTACCACAAAAACTGGGTAAACTTATAGACTCGAGTGGGGGAAATCCACCATTGCAGATAAAAAGTCTGGTCATGTGCATTACAGCTTAGTAACTCCCTGTGCCTCATAGTAATAGCAGTTAACCCCATCATGTTCCTCACATTAACCCCCTGTGTGCCTCACATAAGAGTTACTAATATGTGGGACACATGAGGTAATAATTAGGTATCTTCATAATTAAGGTCCTTCATTAGTCCCCCCCCCCCATGTGTCTCACATATTAGTAACCATTATATGGGGCACACAAGGGTTAATATGAGGGACATGATGAGGTTAACTGCTATTAATGTGAGGCACATGGAGTTACTGAAACTAAATTAATAACCCCAAATGCCTGACATTAATAGGCAGAGTAACTAAAGGAAGGAACCTGTATGTTTTAATTTTGTGTTTACTGTAGCTTCCTCTCCTCCATATGACAGACATCTTCTATAAGACACAATGAATCCTGACCACTGACATATCTGCACATGTTACATATCAGCAGTGCCGCACCTCCCATGAGGCGACCTGAAGCGACCGCTTCAGGCGGCGCTATGCCGGGCCCCCCGGGGGGGGGGGGGGGGGGCATTTTTGCTGACCTAAGCCAGTCCAGGACAAGCTGTCCTGGACTGGCTTAGCGTCACTGTCTTGGCAGCCCGGCACGGGAAGCGAGCGGTGGATTGGGGAAGCCCTGTGGACGCAGCGCTGCTCCACCGGCCTCCCCTCACGCTCAGACAGAGGGCAGGTCCTCTCCCTGCCTGCTAACGCTGCCCCGTCCGCTCTGCCCCCCTTCGCTCCACCCCGCCCCCTCCTCCCGGGGGGCGGTTTTCTGTCATCCGCCTCAGGCGGCATAAAAGCTAGGTTCACCCCTGCATATCAGTGGCTACAGGACCTTTGATGAAATCAATGTCGCATGACTTACATGACAAGCCAATCACAGAGCAGTAGCACTAAAGGACCTCCCCCTTTGTTTAATTTATGCAGGTCCTTGCATGTTTCTGTGCTCTGTGGACCCTGACTCGGGAATAAGCCGAAGGGGGCTTTTTCAGCATAAAAACTGTGCTGAAAAAGTCGGCTTATACTCGAGTATATACAGTAGATAACATACAGGATTCCATTTCCTGCACAAAACAGAGCAGGAGACGGAAAGCTGCAGGACTCTTTCAAACCCATTCATTTGCTGTCCATTGCCCAACTATATGCACTGTGCTATTACTACAGTACTGGACTGTACCGCTATCACATGACAATGCTTAAATAACTCACAACCTTCTTGTTACACTTAGTACATACTCAGTTCTCCTAATTTTACATGTAGTCTGACTGCAACAGTATATTCGCCAGTAGGAGCTATTACTGCACCCACTGAATTCATTGGGCACTGCCACACTTGTTGGCCCTTTTTCCAGCCCTTGAAAGTTAGGACAGATAGGTATAATATTACAGTGGGCTATCTGGAAGGTGGGCCCTCAGAATCAGTTCCTCTGGTGAGCCCAACAACTCACACTGGCCAGAATCAATCCATCATTGTCTTCTTTGTAGAAAAAATATATCGAACACAAGAAATAGATGTATATGTCATCATTAAGTGTACATTTAGGTAAATAAAGCAACAGGTTCTTATAGCAGGTTACTAGAACAGTCTTCCCTTGATATTTTCTGTCTCATGATCCAATTGTTTTCTTTGCAGGATCTTGGCAGTAATTTAAAGAAGAGAAGAGAAGACAATAATCTGTAGATGCGATAATTGCCTTTGGAAAACCTCTTCAGTTGACCACTTCAGTAGTGCTTTGTTATGCCAATATCTTTAGTAGCTTTATGCACATTTATTCCAGGTTCCAATATTTTTGTATGTGTTTGCATTTATAATATTTAAAGCTGAAATGTCTCTCCAGTATTTCTTTTTTATATGCAAAATAGTTATTTTTGTATATTCTTACATTTTTGTACAAGAGTTTTCCTCGGGGCACTCATATAAAGTGTCTCTCTATTTTATATATTTGTTTGTTAGAAGCCACACTATATTTTTGTGTTTAGATGTTGTTGGAGAAAAAAATTGAAAATACAGTGATTTGGAAATGATTATTATACGTTTGCTATCTTGTATTAGAAAACTGAAACTCTTGTCTGCTCTTTCCAACTGATTTGTGAGTGGAGTGTCTGAAAAAGTAGATAAAGAAAATAAGCCCCTCTCTGTATCTCTCATTTAAATAAACTCCTTTTTACACTATGCAACCACAATATAGTTACATAATATAGGTAACTATAACTTTTTGCCATATATAATTGTCCCTGAGATCAGACCTTGTGGACTGTGGACTCAACTCTCGAAACATTGAAGGAACAAAAAAGGCTCAAGTGCTGTGGGCATTTGGCATGTCCCATTGCACTTGATTTTCAGTTACATATTTGCATATTGGATTATCTTAAAGAGGATCGGTCACCAAGTAGAAAATACTAAACAAAATACATGATTCTCGACGTTCCCCTGATCAATTTGGTGTTTTTAAAATCTGTACACACATTCAAAAGATACAGCCCCCAGAAGATTTTATGTGAACTATCTCTGATAGTTCTTCCAAGGGCTCATAGCTTTTGAATGGATGGATTTTAAAAAGAAAAACACCAAGTTGATCAAGGGAACAGTGAGAATCATGAATGTTATATAGCATTTTCTATGCTGTGAAACTCTTTAAGGTATGATGGTTTTCAGCATGATGTCCTCTACAATGCACTGTGGCTGGTATGATATAGTTTCTTGGTGTCAGACACCCTTTAAGCAGTATGGTCAAGAACATGCTCCCTTTAAATATTACAGAATAAGACTGAAGAATTCTTACCATCTCCTGTTACTTTCTTCATACAGTATTTGTTCCTTGTATTTGCATTACTCTCTACATTATTTTATTTTACACAGTATAGTATGCATTGCAGGTGTGACTCCTTTCACCTTAATAACAGTTGTTGTAACCCACTTACATTTCGGTTCATGGTTTGTATTTGGAACCTCTCTCCTTATGAACAATATTTTAGAACAGGTTGACATGTGGAGTTGTTCTATCAAAAGCAGTAGAGTATCAACATAAGAAAGTCTAAATCTCATTACATCCTAGAGGTGCAGTGACAGTTATAAAGGCAGGCAAATGTGTAACTATTATTTGGAAATAAACTGTAGTATGTGGTGTTACAAGGATGTTTCATTTAATTATTTTTATTGCATATCTAGGCTTAAATTGTTAGATACTGTATACTTACTTGTCCGTTCAACAGAGAACCAGCAGTTTGCATTCGGGTCCACGATCTCCCTGACCTTTCGCCTGCACAGAAGTGCTTCAGCCAACCAGTGAGAGATTACCAATGCTTTGTTTAAACAGAGCATCAGCCCCAGTCACCGATTGGCCAATACACTGCTGCACAGGCAAACCGTAAACAAAAGGTCGGAACCCAAGGCAAGACTGCCCGGCTGGATCCCTGGTGGAACAGGCAAGTAACTATATACTATGTTATTTTAAGGGTCAGTTCACATGTGAACCGTCCGCGCGGGTTTTGACACAGAGAGAGACGCGGCTGAAATGAATGAGCCGACATAGGAGGGTGCTGCCTCTAGGCGGAAGTCGCGGTCCAGCACGCTGCAGCTTCCGCCTGAAGATAGGACATGACGCTTCTTTTCTCTGCTAGCAGCAGCCCGCCGCTAGCGGAAAAAAGAAGCCTGGCGGTCTGCATAGACCACCATTGTAAAGGGGCAGATTTTGAAGCGAAATCCGCTGTAAAAATCCACCCCTTTGCCCACGTGTGAACTAGCCCTAAGCCTCACTATGCTGTAAAACAAAGAAATAGAATATCCCTTTAATGCATCCTAGTTGCATTATATTGTGTGTAGTATTGTATTTAGCAGTGTGAACTTTAATAAAATACTGAACGATTTCATTGTGTTCAGTTTTATTTTCCAAATCTCTTGGGGAAGTTGGCTTGATAGAAGTAGTGGTGCAGACCCAAACAGTGAAAACAGGGACACAAAATATGCAGCAAACTGGTTTATTTAGAAAAAAAAACCAGGAAAATAAATAAACCTTGACTTCAGGCACAAAATAAAACAAAACACAATAACAAAAAGAAAAAAAAAAAAAAGAGCTCAACAGCAACATATACTAGGATCAGCATGTGGTTCAGATGGTGCATGAGATATAAACCTCCCGGTCAGGCAGGATAATGAGTAAAAGAAAAATGTGTATATCCAGCACCAAAAATGAACTCCAAAATTATATAAAACTTAACTTTTAATAAACAGGAAAAATAAAGTCCATATGTGTTCAAGACTTCAGCCAAAAAACAAATGAAGAAACAAAACTTACAACATGTGTTCGCAGGGTAATGCAGTAAAAAGGCGCACAGTGAAGCGCCATGATTAAGAGGCTGAAGCCTCGAAACTAGCTAGCGTTTCACTGCGCCTTTTTTACCGCACTACTCTGCAAACACATGTTGTAAGTTTTGTTTCTTCATTTGTTTTTTGGCTGAAGTCTTATACAATTATGGACTTTATTTTTCCTGTTTCTTAAAAGTTACATTTTATATAATTTTGGAGTTCATTTTTGGTGCTGGATATACACATTTTTCTTTTGCTCAAAACAAAATACAACCTTAACCTCAGGCAAAAACAAAATAAATACCTGCTCGTCTGAGCAACTAACTAAACAGAAGTAATAACCTAACTACAGATGTGGCTTACTTCCAGCCACACAAACAAAACAGGAGCAATATAGTTTCACCGGACTCTGTTACAGGACAGAACCATACACCTCCTTTCACCTCATGGAACTGCACTGGAATGCAAGAGCTGCAGCATTTTCTGGCACAGTAATGGGCCAAGGATCTACACCTGCACTGAGGCCTACTCCAGATCCACCCTGGAACACACATATGTCAGAGACCTGAGGCTAATATATCTGGACTCCAGCTCTATGCCTTGTCACCTTCTCACAATATAGATATACAGTATATTGAGGTAAAGTGGACAGGGTGTATATCTCATCTGGTTTCCTCAGCCAGGCAGGGTAGTGGAAATCCAGAAGGATATATGTGTCTTTAACAGAACGTAGTCTGCTATAGCTCATTGTTTAAGTTACATGGGCTGAATTTCCTGGACTGGAAGACAGGTTGGTAGTTGTAGTGTTCCAGTCCAAACCCTTAGTCCACTATGGGTTTTTCCTTAATCTCGGGTATTCTCAGGTGAGGCTTGCTGAAACTTCATTACTGGGGAAGGAAGTCTGAAAAGGGCTGACAGGTTTTCAGCGTGAGAGATCGCTTCCCTGCGACATTTTGCAGTTTGCTGCTATGTTTGGTGATGGCCTTTTGTGCTGAAGCAACTAAATAGAAGCACCCTTGGAGTTGAAACCTGCTGCCTGTGTGAACTGCCGCTGTCATTGCTGACCCCACCATGTGAGCTGAACTCCTTACAATTGGTGGAGGATGCGGGCAAATGACCTATTTCTCCCAGCCTGCCACACTCTTGATCATATCTGATGAAGGTCTAAAGGACCGAAACGTTATACTTTTTGATCTTGTGGCCTCTTTATCCATATATGCTTGTCAACCTTATTGTTTATGGCATTATCACTGTTACCATTTGTCCCCAAATAAATTTTCACTCATCACTATACTTAGTGTGTGCAGCAGTTTCTATTCTCTATAGTCGGGAGGGAGTGTCATGCCGCGGACGCCCGCGGCTGATTCAGCCACAAAATCCGCGGCAAGAAGGCAGCTTTCTTATTTCCACGAACTGGAAAAAGCACTCACGGAAGCTGGAAGAGCTCGTGGAAAAAGGAAGTGAACGGCTACCATTGAAATCAATAGGAGGCAGTTTTTTGAGCGGATTCTGAGGCAGATTCCGCATCAAAATCCGGTCTAAAAAACCCTGTGTGAACCCAGCCTAAGCCAGCTGGCTTCAAACATGATCAGTATAAACTGCTCCAGTACATTTTGATAGCTGCCCGTATCCATATTGCTTTCAGCTGGAGGAAGTCATACCTCTCCCTATTCAATGTGATCTGGCGAGTTGATTGCATAATACCACATGCCAAAATTAATGCTGTCATTTCTGATATCTGCCTAACTTTTGATAAAGTTTGGGCACCTTGAATCAATAATGCCAACGTCCAGGGCCTGCCATATTGTCTCCAGCTTTAATATGCCGACATGATTATGTGGGATGTCTGATCTCGTTTAACATTTAGATCTCCCAACAATTAATTCTTTCAGTTTTGTGTCAATTTCTCCCTCTCCTATTTTTACCTAATTTCCTTCTATATTGGAATACCATTTATGCTCTTGTCATAAAATTTTATCCTATGTACCTCATGTTCTATGCCTTCACTATTTTCAATAAATGCTTTTGACACTGAATGGACTGAGGCAAAATGGAAAGCTGTTTTGTGGTCAGATGAATCAAAATGTGAAATTCTTTATAGAAACCATGGACGTCACGTCCTGTGGTTTCAAGAAGAGAGGACCATCCAACATGTTATCAGTGCATAGTTCAAAAGCTTGCATCTTTGATGAAGCAGGAAACCCCCGGGACTATGTGCATTGTAACCCTGCTTAGCACACAAAACCCAGACAACATGTCTTTAGCCAAAACTACAAAGGAAATACAGTGTTATGACAATTTTCCCAGGAAAACCTCCCACAATTGCACTGTTAAATACCTCTGTTCTGGTGTGCAAGACGAAGACAAACTATTCAAATCCAGACATGTTATTTTTGGGTGCAGGGAAAAGGTCCATACACTGAACTCATTGCCCAAAGGGGATTGGGGTGTAATCCTTAGTGTCTACATGATGGGAGTTTCGTCACGAACCCCATCAGACTCCTTGCCTGACACTACGGTCATCTGGCGGGGAGATGGTTGTTCTTAGTTCTTTGGGTTTCAGGATGGGGGGCTGGACTGGACATCACTCAGGGAGGAGACAGAGAGTTAAATGGTTTCCCCTGAGGGAAAAAGAGGCGTTCTGATTCTGGGAAAGAGGTGAGCACATGCTCGTTACTGACTAAGGAAAGCGCCCTGGGCTAACTAGCTGAAGTCCAGGGAATCCAACTACAAACTTGTTTTGGTATTATACCAAGAAGAAAAAAATGCACAGCGCCAAACGCTAATAGTGTGATATTGTGGAAGATAGGAAATAAAAATAACATAAATAGATTGAAGGTTCACCTTCTGTGGTTGTGACAATAGTTCACAACCACTATGTAGACATATAGGTGAGGACCCCCAAGATAAGGGAGGAACCTCTCAAAGCGGATGGACCCAGAAAGCAGCAGCCAAACCTCTGTAACACTGAATAACTGGTACTGGTGTCTGGAACATCCAATAGGCAAGCAAAGAAGAAGGCAGAAGACGCACTGGTCCAAGTCAATTCTTCTATTCAATACTCAATGCGTTTTGGGATAATCACCCTTTTTCAAGTGAGTACATAATGCATAACAAAACCAAGACATTATCCTATCCTACTAAAAGTTTGTGTGTTTGGATGTTTGTGAGTTTGGATGTTTGTTCCTCAATCACGCTAAAACGCCTGGACGGATTTGCGTGCAATTTTCCACAAACATAGTTTTCCCTTAGGATTGAGTCATAGGCTACTTTTGGTGCCACTAAATAACATGGCTTCCTAGCAGGAGACTCACAAAAGCAGGACTCCTAGCCCCAGCTATAGACTCACACACACTGCCTGGCATTTCCTGCCTCAACCTGCCTGCACACTCCTTACTGTCACCTCAGGAGTAGCCCTCACTCTACTCACTCACATTTACATATAGATTTCCACTATATAACACATCACATTGTCTGTATTACTACATACACAATATAACAGATCACATTGTATTACTACATACACAATATAACAGATCACATTGTATTGCTACATACACAAAATAATAATTAAGTAGAATAAACAAAGTCCAGTGTTTTATTTGGGCATTCGGCATAAAACACTGTGCCAGCAAAGAAACAAAACAACAAACAAAACCTAAGCCTTGTCCGGCTCTAGCTATACAGTAGGTTACCTCTCTGACCTACAGCAGGTTGAGTCACTATATAAGCAGGTCCAAGTCCACAAGGTACCTGTTTCTCCTCAGGAGTGTTTTCCTCACACACTCCTTGTGTGTATCAGACTCCTAACTGAGCTTCCTTCCCCAGTAAAATAGCCCTAAGGAAGCTCACCTGTGGATGCCCCAGACTCGGGGCAAAACCCGTGGTGGAGTAAGGGTGTGGACTGGAAGGCTCCCACTACCAACCTGCCCTCCAGTCCAGAAAAGCCAGCCCATAATACGGAACAAGAGTTCCAGCAGACTATGCTCTGCTAGAACATGCTTACCCTGGCTTTCCTTTATCTCACCTGGCTGAGGAAACCAGGCGAGATATACACGCCATCCACCACCTTACCGTACACTTTACCACATATCCCCCCCCCTCTTCTCCAGACCAGAGGTCTGGGCATTTTTACTGAAGAGACAGCAGACCCTGGACAATGCATCCGCATTTCCTTGCAATTTCCCTGGTCTATGTTCAAGGTTGAAACAGAAGTTTTGTAAAGAGAGAAACCATCTGGTCACCCTGGCATTTCTCTCCTTATTTTGCTTCATCCAGGCAAGTGGAGCGTGATCTGTCACCAACACAAACTTTCTACCCAGCAGATAGTATTTTAGGGACTCTAGGGCCCACTTGATGGCCAGACACTCTCTCTCCACTATGGCATAATTTCTCTCTGCTGGGGTCAGTTTCCTACTCAGGTACATCACTGGGTGTTCCTCCCCATTTACTACCTGTGACAGGACGGCTCCCAACCCTGTATCAGATGCATCAGTCTGAACCAGAAACTGTTTTCTGAAATCTGGGGAGATTAGCACTGGCTGTTCACACAGAGCAGACTTTAGACTCTGAAAAGCCTTTTCTGCCTCTGGGGTCCATTTTACCATGACTGACTTACCGCCCTTTGTTAAGTCCGTCAATGGTGATGCAATGGAGGCAAAATTGGGCACAAACCGGCGGTAGTATCCGGTAATGCCCAGGAAGGCCTTGACCTGTTTTTTCGTTAGCGGTCTAGGCCAATTCTGTATCGCCTCAATTTTATTTATCTGGGGCTTAACCAATCCCTTACCAATAATGTAGCCCAGGTATTTTGCTTCCTCCAGACCCACTGCACATTTTTCAGGGTTTATGGTCAGGCCTGCATCACTGATGGAGTCTAGGACGGCCTGTACCTTACAGAGGTGACTTTTCCAATCAGGTGAAAAAATGACCACATCGTCCAGGTAGGCAGCAGCATAATCACGATGTGGTCTCAAGATCAGATCCATCAGCCTCTGAAATGTAGCAGGGGCCCCATGTAACCCAAATGGCATCACTACATATTGGAACAGGCCTTCAGGAGTGGAGAATGCCGTCTTTTCTTTTGCCGCATCAGATAATGGTATCTGCCAATAACCCTTTGTAAGGTCAAGTGTTGTGATGTACCTGGCACTCCCCAGCCTCTCAATCAGTTCATCCACTCGGGGCATGGGGTACGCATCAAATTTTGAAACCTCATTTAATTTCCTGAAGTCATTACAGAACCTCCATGTCCCATTGGGCTTTGGGATTAGTACAATGGGGCTTGACCATTCGCTGCTTGACTCCTCAATGACTCCCAGTTCAAGCATGCGCTTGACCTCAGAGGATACCGCCACTCTGCGGGCTTCTGGTATCCTGTACGGCTTCAGGCTCACTTTAGTGTGGGGCTCAGTTTTAATATGATGTTTTATCAGGTGCGTTCGGCCGGGTAGGTCAGAAAACTTGCCCCTGTTGCGCTGTAGGAACTCCTTTACCTCCTGTTTCTGGTGTCCTGACAGGGCCTCTCCTATTCTTACTGGGAGAATTGGCTGTAACCCTTCTTTAACCACAGTTGGGGTGGCTACCAAAGCCTCTCTATCCTTCCACGGCTTGATGAGGTTTATGTGGTAAATCTGGAAGGGTTTTCTCCTGCCTGGCTGATGCACCTTATAATTCACCTCACTCACCTTTTCTACAATCTCATAGGGACCCTGCCACCTTGCCAGAAACTTACTCTCAACGGTGGGAACTAGAACTAGGACCCGGTCCCCTGGATTAAAGGTCCTCACCCGGGCAGACCTGTTGTAAATTCTGCTCTGGGCCTCCTGAGCTTGTTGCATATGCTCTCTGACAATGGGCATCACCGTCTCTATTCGGTCCTGCATCTGGACCACATGTTCAACAACACTTTTATATGGGGTGGCCTCAGTCTCCCAGGTCTCTTTGGCAATATCTAGCAAACCCCTTGGATGCCGGCCATAAACTAACTCAAAGGGGGAAAACCCTGTAGATGCTTGGGGTACCTCCCTGATGGAGAACATAAGATACGGTAACAGACAGTCCCAGTCCCGGCCATCCCTTTCCACTACCTTTTTCAACATGTGTTTGAGAGTTTTATTGAACCTCTCCACTAATCCATCAGTTTGTGGGTGGTACACTGATGTACGGATATGCGCGATTTTAAACAATTTGCATAGTTCTTTCATAACGTTTGACATAAAGGGGGTACCCTGGTCCGTAAGTATTTCTTTGGGAATTCCTGTGCGAGAGAACATGTAAAACAACTCCCGAGCTATATTTTTGGAGGCCATGTTTCTTAAGGGAACTGCCTCCGGGTACCTGGTGGCATAGTCTAACACAACCAGAATGTATTGATTTCCCCTAGCGGATTTGACTAGAGGCCCCACCAGGTCCAATGCAATTCTTTCAAACGGTACCTCAATGATAGGAAGTGGCACCAACGGGCTACGGTAGTGGGGTGTGGGGGCACTTAACTGGCACGTGGGGCAAGACTCACAGTACCTCCTCACTTCTTCATATACCCCAGGCCAAAAAAACCGTTGGAGGACTCTCTCTTGTGTTTTACTAGTCCCCAAATGACCACCCAACACATGATTATGAGCCATATCTAACACCATGCGACGGTACAGTTTTGGCACCAAAAGCTGTTCCACAATTTCATTGTTACACTTGGTGACTCGATACACCAGGTCCCTATTCATAGAAAAGTGTGGAAATTTGTGGTCAGCTTCGGGATCCTGTGGTACACCATTTATTACCGTGACATTGGCACGTGCAGTACTCAAAGTGGGGTCTCTTGCTTGCTCAGACCCAAAGTTACCCCGAGACACTCCTAAATCTAGCACCTGCTGCCCTGGTGGGGAAGTTTCTTCTTCTTCCCCAGCTAACACTTGCAGGGGGAACCATTCATCATTGTACGCCTCAGGTTCATTCACATTTTTCCCCAAATTAGTTTTACTATTTCCCGGGGTCCCTGCACATGAACCATTATTGTCAGAGAAAGGAACAGATTCTGCTGGAGTTACTTCACTGGCAGCAGGAGCGTTACCTTTCTTCCATAATTCCCAAAACAATGGGAAATCACGGCCCAAAATCACCTCATACATGAGCCGTTTTACCACACCGACCTCATAGGTCACAATCCCAGAGGGAGTTACCAGTTGAACTGAGGCCACAGGGTAAGCTATAATATCCCCATGGATGCATAACACTTTCACCTGTTTGCCTGGTATATAGTCCCCAGTCACAAGGCTGGCTTTAACCAAAGTCACTGAGCTACCAGAGTCCAGCAGGGCTGTTGCCGAGCGGTCATTAACCCTTAACATGCATGCATGTGGCTCAGTCCCTGGCATGGCTGCACACACCGGTACAGCAAATAGCGACTGCCGCCTATTAGCGTCACACTCCATGAGCTCTGAAGTAAGAGGGCAATTGGCGGCCACATGCCCCCATTCATGACACCTCCAGCACTGGAGGGACCCAGGCCTTTTCAAGAGGGAGTCATTTCTAGGACCTGTGGGCCCCTTAGGTTCAAGTTCAGTCTTTTGCCCTCTCCCGAGGTCCAGAGCCCTGTTCCCTCTTGCACTTTTCCACACTCCTCCCACTCTACCCTTCTTACCCACCGATGTCACGGGACGGGCAGTCCTGAGAGGAGTTGGTGCTGTGGGAACATCATGGAGGAAGTCCTCGGTCGCTATGTACCTTTCGACCAGGTTGACCAGTTGATCAGCAGTCTTGGGGTCCCCGTGTCCAACCCAGCGTTGTAGCTCTGCTGGCAGCGTCCTGAAGAAGCGATCGACGACCACCTTTTCCACAATTTGGGCGGGTGTGCAGGTCTCTGGTTCCAGCCATTTGCGTACCAGATGGATTAGGTCATACATCTGGGACCTGGTGGGTTTGTCAACGGTGTAGGTCCAACTGTGCACTCTCCTAGCGCGAACTGCTGGTGTGACACCCAGGCGAGCAAGGATCTCCAACTTTAGTTTGGTATAGTCCCGGACATCCTGCTCCCTGAGGTCATAGTAGGCCTTTTGGGGTTCACCGGAGAGGAAGGGCGCAATCACATCTGCCCACTCTGCACTCGGCAGACCCTCTCTCTCTGCCACTCTCTCAAACACCATGAGGTAGGCCTCGGCGTCATCATCAGATGTCATTTTCTGCAACACCTGCTGTACAGCCCTCTTTACCTTGGCAGTCTCCGGCAGGATTACCTCCATTTGTCGGGCTTGAGTCGTGCCAGACTCTCGGAGTGCAGCCATCTGCTCTATTAACAGGCGGTTTGTTTCCTGTTGCTGCGCCAGGGCCTGTTGTTGTTGCACCTGGACCTGTATCAGCTGCTTTAATACCTCTTCCATGGTATTGGACTGTCCTTGCAAAGTTGCAGCAGCTTTCACCCAGGACATATACTTCTGGCTCTTTTAATGTCTGCCACACACAGTTGTCCAGACTTCGGTTATGCCGTTGTGCCCCGCGTCCTCCACCAATTGTAAGGGGTTCAGCTCACACAGTTGGGAACGGCAATGACACCATGCAGACAGGTAGTAGAATAAACAAAGTCCAGTGTTTTATTTGGGCATTCGGCATAAAACACTGTGCCAGCAAAGAAACAAAACAACAAACAAAACCTAAGCCTTGTCCGGCTCTAGCTATACAGTAGGTTACCTCTCTGACCTACAGCAGGTTGAGTCACCATATAAGCAGGTCCAAGTCCACAAGGTACCTGTTTCTCCTCAGGAGTATTTTCCTCACACACTCCTTGTGTGTATCAGACTCCTAACTGAGCTTCCTTCCCCAGTAAAATAGCCCTAAGGAAGCTCACCTGTGGATGCCCCAGACTCAGGGCAAAACCCGTGGTGGAGTAAGGGTGTGGACTGGAAGGCTCCCACTACCAACCTGCCCTCCAGTCCAGAAAAGCCAGCCCATGTAAGGAACAAGAGCTCCAGCAGACTATGCTCTGCTAGAACATGATTACCCTGGCTTTCCTTTATCTCACCTGGCTGAGGAAACCAGGCGAGATATACACGCCATCCACCACCTTACCGTACACTTTACCACAATATATATATATATATATATATATATATATATATATACACACACACATGGCATGTAAAACAGAGAAATAGGTACAGAGCCACTTTTTGCTTGTTTTTTTAGTTTTACTATATATATATATATATATATATATATATATATATATATATATATATATATATATATGGTATATGTATATACCTGATCACTGTGCGTTAAAAGGAGCAGAAGTTCAAGGAGTCGTTGTGCTATGATTTTAGCATAAATCTTCTATATCACAATTGAGTAGCGACATGGGCCTGAAATTTGGGGGAGAGTTAGGTTCCTTGTCTGGCTTGGGAAGTGTCACAATAGTGGCTCGGAGCATCTCCTCTGGCATCTTACCATCAAGCATCGCCTGCTTAAATACTACAGGAGTTGAAAGGTTATAGTATTTGTTAGAATAACTATCTGGGCCCAAAGATTTATGGTTAGGGGCTAGTTTGATAGCTTTAACAACCTCTTAGGGAATGATTGGGGATTCCAGAGTGACAAACTCAGATGAAGAGAGGGAGGTATGAATACTGTGCAGGAAGGATGTAATTTACCCTCCTTAATCTTGCACACTTTCCACATTAATTTGTTTGAAAAATGCTGAGGTGATTTGTTTAGGGCGTATAAGTTAAATACAGTAAAAACAATCGATTTTACTGTGCACACCAAGATCAGATATTTACCATTAACATCAGTTATGATCGATTTGTATGAGAATTGGTTCGAGTTCATTACAGTAATCAGAACCCTAGCTCTTGTCTTTGGGTTATTAGCAGTACACACCACTGGGATTAGGCTATTCGTCTCCTACCTTTAGATGGGATCTCCGCCGCACTGTTCCTTAGTAATACCGTTTTTTACCGGTATGTAAATTAGTTCTCTGGCAGCGATGGGGGGCGGGCCCCAGCGCTGAAAATGCGATGAGGGCGTCCCCACCCTATCCATCCCCCTACATGGAAGTATAAAAAAGTTATGGGAGTCAGAATATGGCAACTTTTAGAAAAAAAAAATTTGGCACAGTTTTGGATTTTTGTTAAAGGATTAAAATGTAGATAAAACCATATAAATTAGGTATCCCAGGAATTGTACCGAAACATAGAATACAGATAACATGTCATTTTGGTTGCACAGTGAACTCCGTAAAAACGAAGCCCGTAAGAAAATCGCACAAATGCACTTCTCTTTCAAATCCACCCCATTCTGAATTTTTTTTCCAGCTTTGCAGTACATTGTACAGAATAATTAATTGTAGCATCATGAAGAAAAATTTGATCTGCAAACATTAAGACCTCATATTGCTCTGAGAGCGGAAAAATAAGGAGTTTGTGGGGTTTCTAAAAATGCCTGCAGCGGGAAGGGGTTAAAGGGTCATAGGGCCCCAGGCTCACCAATAACAGAGAAATTAACATACGTTGTACAAAAAAATTGAGGTAATAACAGGGAACTTCACAACTTCAGGAGAAATGGGTGTTAGTCTGTCTAACCCATCAGCCTCAACAGTGTTGATAGCCTGTGACACTCGGCAATATTTCTGAACTATATGCCATGCCTGATGAAATTGGGGTTAATGAGTCTTTTCTTACAAAGTTTTCCCTTCAGGCAAAGGGATGCCCCAGTCGAGAAGTAGCTTTGGTCTTTTAGTCAGATCCTGAAGGGCATGGTAGAGGCCGTTTCTTTGTATAAGCAATCTAGTAGGGAAGCCCCACTTATATGGCATGTTGGAGGATCAAATCGCTGCTGTTATGGGGGAAATATTCTGCACATCTGCATTGTAGCTTGAGACAGGACAGCGAATAAGGAATGGGGAGCTTCCCCAGCTTCTGAGAGGCCTGCAACAGGGCCTCCTATACATGGAAAAATGTATTCGGGCTATAATGTCTCTAGGTACCAAGTCAGGAAGAGCTTTAGGTTTCAGCAATCTATGAATTCTGTAGATGACTAGCTCTTGGTCAGACACAGACTTTTATGATCTTTTTCAGAAAGGCAGCAAGGTCTTCGGTATAGGTAGATTCAGGAATACATCTTATTTTAACAGAATTCCTCCTATTACGGTCTTCTAGATAAACCACTTTAACCTTAATCATGTCCACCTCCTCTTCCAAGGAATAATGTGTGTCTATGAGGGTATTATGAGAGCCAGTAAATTTGCCCATTTTAAGCTCAACATGGTTGACACGACCACTGATCTGGCACGGAGCCATTTCCTGTCATGGGAAGAGAAGAAGCAGGCTGGAGCCTTGGCTGGCTAGGTAGCAGAGAGTCTGCTTCCAATTTCATGAGGCGCCCTCCCTGGCCCGAAAGAGAGTCTGCGTCAGGTAAAGGTTCATACAACTGGGCCCTCCGTGGAGCAGTCTGGCTGAAGAACAGTCAGAGATGAGGATGCCACAGTGACCAAGCTGGCGCTTCCTCAAAGTGAGAAGGAGAGCACGATACAAAGGAGTTTATAAGCTGCTTTGGGCTGGTTTGGGGAGTGTTTTGCGGGTCATCATGAGAGGAGTTAGTAGACAGTCCTCGTTTTGTGAAAATCAGAAGTTCGTGCTGAGAACTAGTATAGTTGTATTAGCGAGGCTGCAAGATGGAGCTAAAAAAAAAGTGACCATCTTGGCGCTCAGCTCGGCCATGACCTTCCCCCTCCCTCCCAATTTCTTTTTTTTCACCCACTGCCATCATTTTTTTTTTATATATCTCTGCACTGTGATATCACAGTGTCACAGTACAGGTATACATGATAAGAGTACCACTGCTATTATCACTGGTGGTTCCGCTATCACAGAAGAGCCACTGTCACTATTAAATTCAATAAGATTGGCCTACAAGAATGCCAGGTTTCTTGAAGCACTGGGAGTGTTCTATACAATGTTTTAGGCCAATTTAACCTTTTCAAGACCAAGCCTAAAAGTACCTAGGTGACCAGGCCTCATTTTTCAAATCTGACATGTGTCACTTTATGCGGTAATAACTTTGAGACTCTTTAACTTATACAAGTGATTTTGAGACTGTTTTCTCGTGACACATTATACTTCATGTTAGTGGTAAATATTGATCAATATTTTTATATTTCTTTATAAAAAAAAAATAGGAAATTTGTTGGAAATTTGGAAAAAAATCGCAGTTTTCAAAATGTGAAATGCTCTGCTTTTCAAACAGATAGTCATATCACACAAATACTTATCTCTGATTTATATTGGCATCATCTTTTAATTGTCCTTTAATGTATTTTGGACATTATAAAGCTTGCAAGTGCAGCAGCGAAATTTTCCAAATTTATAAGAAAATTTCCCATACTAATTTTTTAGGGACCCCTTCAGTTGACAGAGATTATAAAGGTCTATATATTAGAAACCCCCATAAATCACCCCATTTTCAAAACTGCACAACCCAAATAATGCAAAACAGCATTTGTGAAGTTTGTTAACCCTTTAAGCATGTCACAGAAATTAAAACAATATGGAGGTGAAATTTAACATTTCATTTTTTTCAATTGAACATTCATTTAGCCCTAAAATAAACACATTAACAAAGGGTTAAAGGAGAAAATGCATCTGACAGTTTGTTGTGAAATTTCTCCCGTGCACAGAAATACCCCACATGTGGGTGTAAACTGATTTTTGGGCACACGGCAGTGCACAGAAGGGAAGGAGCAACACTGAGGGTTTGAACAGCAGATTTTGCTGGAATAGTTTTTGGTGCCATGTCTCATTTGCAGAGCCCCTAAAGTACCAAAACGATAGAAACCACCCAAAAGTGACCCCATTTTGGAAACTACACCCCTCTCAGAATTCATCAAGAGGTATAGTGAGCATGTTCACCCAGCAGCCTTTTCAGAGATTTTATTAACATTGGGATGTGTAAATGAAAAATTTATAGAATGTCACTTTTTCACCAAATTTTTCCATTTCATAAGGGGTTAAATGAGAGAACGCACCACACATTTTTTTAAACAATTGCTCATGAACGTTGCAATACCCTATATGTGATTATAATGTACTCTATGGGTACATGGTGGGGCTTGAAATGGAAAGAGCGCTATTTGGCTTTTGGAGGACAGATATCACTAGATTAGATTTCATGTGTTCAAAAGTAACCCCATTTTGGAATCTACACCCCTCACAGAACATATCAAGGGCTGTAAATGAGTAGTTTGACCCCATAGCTTTTTCACAGATTTTATTAACATTGGGACATGAAAATGAAAAATTTGTTTGTTTTTTTTCAATAAACCATTAATTTAGTCCAATTTTTTTTTATTTTTACAAGAGGAAAAATAAGAAAAAGCCCCCCAAAGTTTGTTACGCAATTTCTCCTGAATGCAGCATTACCCCATATGTAGTCATAATCTGCTGTATGGGAACATGGCGGGACTCAAAATGGGAAGAGTGTGTCTTGGATTTGGAGGGCAGATTTTTCTGGAATAGTTTTCAAGTTCCATGTCGCATTTGCAGAGCCCCCTGAAGAACCAATACAATGTAAACCCCCAACACTGACTCCATTTTAGAAACTACACCTCTAAAGCAATTTATCAAGCGGTATTATCATTTTGAGCCTAAGTGCTTCCCAAAAATTAATGTACAGTGTGCAAATTAAAATTTTGAAAGAAATATGCCATTTTGGTGCCCAATGCGTTGCACCCGCTTTGTGTCATTAGAGACCTGCACTCCTAAAACTATTAAGGGGCCATCCTGGGTAGAAAGAAGTTATATATGTGGGTGTACACTGTTGCTTGGGCACACAGCAGAACTCAGAAGGGAAGGAACAGTGGGCTTTTTAGCTTTTGGTGTACAGATTTGGAGGGGTTTCCTGATGCCATGTCTTTTTTGCAGAGCCCTGGAGGTGCCAGTAATTTGGAATTCCCCAACAAGTGACCCCATTTTGTAGGGGAAATTTTAGAGTCTCTACAAATGTGACATGGTGTCCAAAAACCAACAATCTAAATCAGCTGTCCAAAAGCACATCTCGCTCCTTCCCTTCTGCACCCTGCTGTATACCCAAGCAGCAGTTTATGCCCACATGTATGACACTGGTGTACCCAGGATAATGTATTTAATGCCATATGTGGGTAGAAACAGCTGTTTGGGTACAGTCGGGCACAGAAGGGAAGTAGCGCTATTTTGTTTTTTGGATCGCAGATTCAGATGTTTGGTATCTGGTTGCCCATGTCATGTTTGCAGAACCTCTAAAGTACCAGTAAAGTAGAATCCCTTAGAGAATGACCTCATTTTAAAAACTGCACCCCTCAAAGAACTTATTAGGGGGTGTATCGGGCAATAGTATCCTAAACGTGACTGCACAGTGGATGGTGAATAGTAGATATGTAAGCTGTGCGGACTACATTGGGAACAACAAATTCCCTACTATATCCCCAGTAGCTACTATGTTTAAGGGGGGGGGGGTCACTTTAGGGGGCAATTCTGGTTTATTTTCCCTTGTTAGCTCTAAATCTGGTTTGTACCCCAATATTCGCTCGCACAGCTTATACATTCCCTTTCTGTCGCAGCCAGATGTGTTTTATGATTTGGGTTTTTTTTGTCTTCACATTGTACAAGCTATAATTTTTTTTACATTTTTCTGGTGATGTGGCCGCATGAGGGCTTGATGTTTGCAGTATGAGATGTATTTTGTAAAAACATTTTTGGGTGTTTTTAACATATTGAATAACTTTTATTAACTGTTTCTTGGTGGATTAAAAAAAAAATCCCTATCAATTCTGGTATTGTGTTTTACCTTTAAATTTTTTTTCTGCAAGGCGTATAGCATAAGTAACATGTAACCTTTATTCTGCGGGTCAGTGCGATTACGGCGATACCTCATTTATATTGTTTTTTTATGTTTTACTAGTTTTGCAGAACAAAAAATCCATTTGGGGACATAACTCAATTACTTTTGCATCACCAACTTCTGAGAGGCATAACATTTTTATTTTTCGGCTATT
Organism: Leptodactylus fuscus; assembly: GCF_031893055.1. Lineage (NCBI taxonomy): Eukaryota > Metazoa > Chordata > Amphibia > Anura > Leptodactylidae > Leptodactylus > Leptodactylus fuscus. The sequence goes on along the minus strand of NC_134265.1, from coordinate 222,944,011 downwards.
AGCGCTGGGTCCACGGAGCTCCCGACCCTTGGGGAGACCCCATCCCTATTTTAAAAGGGGTCGTTAATTAACGTCGGCACGGCACAGAGCCCAAGCCACGCCACCGTTAATCTACAGGGGCTGGTCGGGAAGCGGTTAAATTCTAGTTCGTACCAAACTTTTTCTACCTGAAACAAATCTGGAACTTGATCCATCTGAACCCGAAAAACTAAATGAATCTTGAAAGATTCACTCATCTGTAGTTGTAACTCGGGATTCAGGATAAAAAAAGCAATGTGTTTACAAAGTTACTCAGCTTTGTACATACATATATTGTCATCCTGCTACAATGTGGATATGCCACAAGTAAATCACAGCTGTCTCCTGTTCGCTCTGTTGTGTATGAAGCAATGTTGTCAGAAGGCAGGTATCTACATTCTTGTACTGAACTTGGTCTCTTCAATGTTTAACTTGGGAATAAAGCTTCACTGCTCTTGTGTTGGTGGGTGGAGCGTCTCTCATGGAGACAGTTCCTTTTCATAACTCGTAAAAGAATTGGGCTGAGAACACGAAACAAAATAGGGGTAGAAAGAAAGTGCAATGAAATAGAAAAGCTCAGACAAGTTAACAAGGTTGGAGCATAGAATTCCATCATGGTAAGTTATCTAAATTACGATAGATTTCTTTAATCTGAAAACATTGGACAAAATAGACTTATGCTAGGTTTACATTAGTTTTGGGGTTTATGTTTTTCGGGTCTGTTTGGGGTCTTGAGAAAAGAAAACCCAATCCGCTTAAAAAGTGGAATGAAGGACGGAATCCCCGAATGGTCACATAGCGCTCGTGTGAACGTGGCCTGAACTGCCTACATGTTCATTCACGTATAAAGTATGTAACATGTATTTACAGATTTATCTGCATGGAAGGTTGGAACGGGTAATGTAAAAATGTGGCTGTTTTCTTTGGTCAGTGGCAGTGCAGTTTATTTTGAAACAACTGGATTTAAGAAAGTTCTTAGGTTGAAAGCTCTACCGTCAACTCATTCAAAAAAGACATGTTTATTGACTTATTGGTTGCGTGTCTACAGATAGCTATAGATTCGTGTTTATAGGGTTTTCATATGGGCAAAAGGGAGGAATAATCTCACGTTTAAATAGCATACTTGGTATTATTATGGTACTGTACTTGTCATTATAATACTATCATAATATTTACTGTCATACTTTATGATTTCCATAAGTGGATTAATACTTTTATAATTACAGTAATTTTTTCCCATTTCTGAGGTATATACCAATTTCTGTTCCTCTCAGCCAGGGGTGTAACAATCGTGTCGCAGGGAGTACAACCACAACTGGGCCCGGCAAGATACAGGGCCCATGGCCAGCTGGAGATGGCCTGGACCCATTACCACTATGACAGTGCTCGGGGAAAATCTGGTCACCAAGTACATTTTCAATAGATACAAGCCCAGGGAAGGTCACTTAAAATAATAAATAGATATACTCACCTCTTCTGGGCTCAGCGTCCTCTTCAGCTTCTTATGTCATGTGACTGAGGCCTGTGATTAGGTCCCAGCCGTTACATGGGGTGCAGCGGTGTAATGACATCAGTGCGCCCCCATGTGACCACTGAGGACCAATCACAGGCCTCAGCAGAGACGTCAGGAAGATGGCCGAAGAGGCTAAAGACAGCCAGAGAAAGGATATCCAGTAAAGGTGAGTATTAGTGTTTGTTATTTTTATTCACCTTCCCTGGGCCTCTGATTATTATACTCTGGGGTCTGAGTAGACCCCATAGTATGATAATAGCCTAGGAGCAGAGACGGGCTGTTGGGAGCATATAATATTGTGGGGAGGACACCACTGGGTATATAATACAGTGGGGGGGGGGGGAGGGGGACACTGCTGGGCATGTAATACTTTGTAGGGGGGACACTGCTGGACATATAATACTGTGGGACACACACCGCAGGGCATATAATACTGTGCATGGGGCCCTACTGGGTATATAATGCTGTGTTGGTGGGGCACTGCTGGTCATATAATACTGTGGGGGGGATGCACGACTGGGCATATAATACTGTGTGGGGAGGCCACTGCTGGGGGCATATAATACTATGTGGGGGCCGCAGTTGGGGGCAGGGAGCACTGTGGGGGAAGGGGGTTGCTGTAGGGGAAGAGGGTGCTGTGTGTGTAGGGGGCGCTGGGAGAGGAGCCTGGACAAAAATTTTCACCTGGGCCCACAAGACACTTGTTACACCACTCTTCTCAGCTGATCTGAAAATCCAGAACTAATTATGTCTGCTTGTATATGAGTTGTAAAGTGTTTCACTGGTCGGAAGCAAGAGGCCATTTTACTGTCTCTCCTGCATTATTAAATTAAGGTGTTAGTGTTTGAGAGCATACATGTATTTTATACCTTTGTAGAGCTGTATTAGCTCCAGGGTGCACCTAATGAGGTGAAGTGAGGGGGCTGCCTTAAGTGGCACTATCTGTGACACAGAGGGGCGGTATTTTCACTATTTATTTAACCTAAACCAGCCCAAGACTGGCTGCTTGAAAAAAAAATGCTGAGTGGGACCGGACGTCATGCGCCCCCTGCACTGAGATGCACACGTCCAATGTACAGGTCAAGAAATGGAAATGGCAACTCCATCAAGGGATCACAGGTAGGTGAGTAATAGTTTTAATAGGCCATTACCTACTGGAGTAACCCCAGCAGGTAATGGATCCCTGCTCCAGCTCATGGCTGCCTCCGCAGATGCCAATGCGTGCAGAAGTGGGGATCAGTAAGTATCCTGATCTAAAAAGACCCCAGAATATAATAAAAGTGGTATTTGTTGGAGTTTGCGGGCCCGCGTCCTCTTTTACCAATTCACGCTCCTGCTCACAGTCGCATTCGCTAATATTATTTCTTGGGGGATAATACCATGTACAGGGGCCACTGTTGGACATTATAGTGTTTGTAAATGGGGTGTTATACTCTGTAGGGACCAGGAAATGGGGTGCCATGTAGTGACGGGGGACCCAAGTCAAAAGTTTTCTGGGGGCTCAGTCTTTAGGAAGGGGCATTTTATATAAGGGGGCTTGATGAACTTAAGAGGTGTTATTTATATAAAGGTATTATTAATACCAGGGGAGTTATTTATATATGGGACCTTTAATGAGCTTTAGGGCTAGTTCACACGTGGGCAAAGGGGTGGATTTTGACAGCGGATTTAGCTTCAAAATCCGCCCCTTACAATGGTGGTCTATGCAGACCGCCAGGCTTCTTTTTTCCGCTAGCGGCGGGCTGCCGCTAACGGAGAAAAGAAGCGACCTGCCCTATCTTCAGGCGGAAGCCGCGCGGGCTCAGCCGCGAGGCTTCCGCCCCCGGCAGCACCCTCCTATGTCGGCTCATTCATTTGAGCCGACAGCGGAAGGTAAAGCCACGACCGCGGTGGTCGCGGCAGGCGGGTTTTGACCAGAGAGAGACGTGGCTAAAAAAATTAATAAAGTGTGTGAAATAAATAAATAAATAAAGCCCCAAAAATAAAGCCTTTTTCTATATCAAATGAGTTAAATAAAATAAAAAAAGACCTAAAAAATAATAAAAGCAATGCATATTTGGTATCACCGCGTCCGTAACAACCTGTACCATAAAACTAAAACATTATTTCACCTATATGGTAAACGTGAAGAAAAAAAAACGGAAAAAAAACGCCGGAAATAATGATTTTTTGCCATTTCACCTTAAAAAATATGCTATAAAAAGTGATCAAAAAGTTGTATGTACACTAAAATAGTACCAATGAAAAGCACAGGTTGTCTCGCAAAAAATAAGCCCTCAACCAACTCTGTCAATCGAAAAATAAAAATGTTACGCATCTCAGAAGATGGCGTTGCAAAAAACATTGATTTATGTCCCCAAATGGGTTTTTGTTCGGCAAAAAACCTATAAATGAGGTATCGCCGTAACCGTACCAACCTGCAGAATAAAGTTCACATGATACTTATGCTGTACACCATGTGGAAAAACATTTAAAAAGTAAAATGCAATGCCAGAATTGATTGATTTTTTTTTATCCAGCAAAAAAGAGTTAATAAAAAATAGTCAATAAGTTATAGGCACCCAAAAATGGTGTCATTACAAAATGCATCATATCCTGGAAAAATACAAGCACTCATATGGCCACATCAACACAAAAATAAAAAAATATAGCTTGAATAATGTGAAGACAAAAAAAAACCAAAATCGCCAAATGCGTCAGGAGGGGAATATATAAGCAGTGCGACTGTATATCAGGGTACAGACCAGTTTTGCAGCTTACAAGAGAAAAAACAATAGAAGAGACCCCTAAAGCAACCCCCCCAATCATAGGAGCTACTGAGACATAGTAGGGAATTTGGTGCTCCCAATGTCCTCCGTACCGCTTATATATTACCTCTTCACCATCTGCTGTGCACTCACGTCTGGGATACTAATACTCACTACACCCCCTGATAAATTCTTTGAGGGGTGCATTTTCCAAAATGGGGTCACTTGTAGGGGTTTCCCACTATTGTGGTACTTCTAGGGCTCTGTAAATGCAACATGGTATCTAAAAACCATCCTATTGAAATTGCTGCCCGAAATCCCTAAAGGTGCTCTTTGATTTCTGAGGGCACGTATTGAGTCACGTTGCACAGAAGGGCCACATATGGAATATTTCTACAAACTGCAGAATCACAGAAATAAATATTATGGTATGTTTTGCTGTTAACCCCTTCTTTGTTACAGAAAAATGTGGTTTGAAATGGAAAATGTGCATAAAAAAGTGACATTTGGAAACTTCACCTTCATTTTGCATTAATTCCTGTGGAACACCTAAAGGGTTAATAAAGTTCCTATATACAATTTTGAATAGTTTGAAGACTACAGTTTAAAAAATGGGGTAATTTATGGGACTTTTCTATTATATAGGCCCCTCAAAGTCACTTCACATCTAAATAGGTCCCTAGAATACAAAATCTTGAAATTTTCTTGAAAATCTGACAATTTGCTACTAAAGTTATAAGCCTTCTAACGTCCTAGAAAAGTAAAAAGACATTGAAGAAACAATGCCAATATAAAGTAGACATATGGGGAATGTTAATTAGGAAGACTTTTGTGTGATCTGACTGTCTGTGTTTTCATGAGAATAACACAAACATTCAAAATGGATAATTTTATGAAATTTTCAGTATATTGTCCTTTTTTTAACAAACAAACGCAAAGTATAATGACCAAAATTTACCACCAACATAAAGTACAATGTGTCACGAAAAAACAATCTTGGTATCACCTGGATAGGTAAATGCATTATGAAGCTATCCTCACATAAAGTAAAAGAAGTCATATTTGAAAAACAGGGTCTGAGCCTTAAGGCCCAAAGTACCCTGCGTCCTTAAGGGGTTAAAAGAGGCCTCTTAATAAATCCTCAGGGCTTTTTCACATTGCGTTTTTGGCCTCCCTTGCCGGGATACGTTGGTAACCAGTCAGAATCAGCTGTCAACTTATCCCTGCACGAAGAACTGGCCATTAAAAAAAAGGGGGGCCTGCAGTTCTCCGTGCAGGGATAGGTTGACAGCTGATTGTGACTGGTTACCAACGTATCCCGGCAAGAGAGGCCAAAAACGCAATGTGAACACTCCTTTAAAGTGAAAGTCCCACCCCCAAACAGGCTGCTATGCTAGTAGCAGCCTACATCATTATTAATGCAAAGCACAGATACCTTTGGAGGAATTTTGTGCTTTGTAGTTCTCCAGCTAAAAACTTATATATTATATATTATTGCCCCAGTTCCCTCTCCACAGTGCCGCACACCCGATGCCCCAACAACCCCCCCCCTGTCCACCTTCTAACATCTTTCCATTGCCCCCTGTACCCATACCTCCCAACTTATGAAGAACCAAAAGAGGGACAAAATGCGCACCGCGACAAATTTAGCCCCACCCACTTTTATGTTGACTCCGCCCGTTCTCATTAATTTTCATGTGCCCGCACACAGTATAATCCTCCTACAGTCACCCGTAAATTATATGTCCCCCTCTATCTCTCCCTCAGCTTCATATACACCCTTCATCTGCCCCCAGTTTCATGTCTCCCCCTCCATTTTTGCCCCCAGTTTCATGTCCCCTCCATCTCTGTCTCCAGTTTCATGTCCCCTCCATCTCTGTCTCCAGATTCATGTCCCCCATTTCTGCCCACAGTTTCATGTCCCCCATCTCTACCCCCAGATTCATGCCCCCATCTCTGCCCCTGCTTCATGTCCCCCCATCTCTGCCCCCAGATTCATGTTCCCTCCATCTCTGCCCCCAGATTCATGTCCCCCCATCTCTGTCCCCAGATTCATGTCCCTCCATCTCTGCCCCCAGATTCATGTCCTCTCCATATCTGCCCCCAGATTCATGTCCTCTCCATCTCTGCCCCCAGATTCATGTCCCCTCCATCTTAGCCCCCAGATTCATGTCTCCACATCTCTGCCCCCAGTGTCATGCCGTCCTCTCCTTCATCTGTCTCCAGTTTCACGATCCACCTCAGTGTACTGTACACATTACACTTACCTTCTCCTTGTTCCCTCGCCGTGGCCACTCTCTGCGCACCTCTCTCTCTCACACAGTTGTAGACGCGATGTGATGTCATCACATCACGTCTACACAGCGACTAGTGTAGACGCAGGGGCAAAGCAAAGAGCTGAACTGTGTCAGCTCCTTGCTGTAGCCGCGGCCCGCGTATGTGTTCAACTCAGATCTGCGTCCTCTGGACGCATATCTGAGTTGAAATTGGACATACAATGACTGCTGCGGGCGCCAGGGGGCCAGCACACGGTGGCGGGCCAAAACCGTGCCCCCTCCATTTTTCAATTTGGCCGGGACCCTGACGCCAGTAGCAGTAATACTGGCCTATCGGCAGCCCTGCACACGGTCAAGCAGTCCAGTGCCAGAGACAGCAAAACAACCCCAAACATCAGGGAACCTCCGCCATGTTTAACTGTAGGGACCGTGTTCTTTTCTTTGAAGGCCTCTTTTTTTTCCTGTAAACTCTATGTTGATGCCTTTTCCCAAAAAGCTCTACTTTTGTCTCATCTGACCAGAGAACATTCTTCCAAAACGTTTTTGGCTTTCTCAGGTAAGTTTTGGCAAACTCCAGCCTGGCTTTTTTATGTCTCTGGGTAAGAAGTGGGGTCTTCCTGGGTATCCTACCATACAGTCCCTTTTCATTCAGACGCCGACGGATAGTACGGGTTGACACTGTTGTACCCTCGGACTGCAGGGCAGCTTGATCTTGTTTGGATGTTAGTCGAGGTTCTTTATCCACCATCTGCACAATCTTGCGTTGAAATCTCTCGTCAATTTTTCTCTTCCGTCCACATCTAGGGAGGTTAGCCACAGTGCCATGGGCTTTAAACTTCTTGATGACACTGCGCACAGTAGACACAGGAACATTCAGGTCTTTGGAGATGGACTTGTAGTCTTGAGATTGCTCATGCTTCCTCAAAATTTTGCTTCTCAAGTCCTCAGAAAGTTCTTTGGTCTTCTTTCTTTTCTCCACGCTCACGCAGTAAAAATTCGTATCCCCTCTCACCTTCCCTGGCGCATTTTTTGCACCAATAACTGTGCAGGGAAGGTGGGACAGGAAGAAGGAAAACGTAGGCATCGAAAATAATAGGAAAAAGTCATTGGCTGGCTAAATCAGGTGACCTCGGATTTATAAGAATAGTGTCAGCCATATTTGTGTCAGATGCAGTTTGGTGAGATAGGGAGAGACATCGTAGTGAGGGTCAGGTAGCGATTAGCTTTTGCTAGGCAGGAAAGCTGAAAACAGAAAGCTCTTTTCAGAGTTACACTGCAGGAAGAGTGCATATACTGAACCGTATATACACTCAACCTGCCAAAACTTCACAAAAGCCCTTTTTAGAGCTCAAATTGATTATAAGTGGTATACACTATATACCTGTCCCATAGGGGTGAGAAGAAAGCTTCATACTGTTATCACCTGTACACATCTGAAAATGTGTCCGGGTATCACAAAGGGGTGGGGACGTGGAAATCTAGCTGAGGATCTAGGCCGCAGTCGAGCTACTGCAGATCCAATGGCTACTGGAGAGGGGCAGCCAGCAGTGCCCTCATCCACAACGTCAAGCAGGGTGCTGAGTACCCCACTGACGAGGCCCGAGCACCAGGAACCGATGTTACAGTGGATAGCAGATATTGCTTCCAGCGGCATTTGCACCAGCCAGTCAGCCTCTACCTCCAGGCGTGTAGTAATACAACAGTCTGCCTCTCATGGTGATGTAGTAGCTGTGGACCCGCAACCAGCACGTCCCATCAACAGTAGTAATTATGAGGCACGGTTCCATGTTTCTGTGCCAGCTCACAAGTTCCTCGTCCTCCTCCTCCTCCAATACCACCACCATCACCGTTAAAAACTAATTAATATAACCCCATTAAGGCTCACCCCAAGGGCCTTACAAATAATGTTTTAGGGCTCACCCCAAGGGCCTGAAAATTAATGTTTTAGGGTTCATCCCAAGGGCCTTACAAATAATGTCTTAGGGCTCACCCCAAGGGCCTTACAAATAATGTTTTAGGGCTCACCCCAAGGGCCTTACAAATAATGTTTTAGGGCTCACCCCAAGGGCCTGAAAATTTATGTTTTAGGGTTCATCCCAAGGGCCTTACAAATAATGTTTTAGGGCTCACCCCAAGGGCCTTACAAATAATGTTTTAGGGCTCACCCCAAGGGCCTTACAAATAATGTTTTAGGGCTCACCCCAAGGGCCTGAAAAATAATTTGTTAGGGCTCACCCCAAGGGTCAAAAACTAAACCTCTGCTGGTTAAAGGCTCAATTCACCCAAAAGGGCCTAAAACACTGCTGGTTAAAGGCTCAACTCACCCAAAGGGGCAATAACTAAAACTCTGCTGTTTAAAGGCTCAACTCACCCCAAGGGCCAAAAACTAAAACACTGCTGGTACAAGGCTCAACTCACCCCAAGGAACAAAAACACTGCTGGTTAAACGCTCAACTCACCTCAAGGGCCAAAAACACTGCTGGTTTAAGGCTCAATTCACCCAAAGGGCCAAAAACTCTGCCGGTACAAGGCTCAACTCACCCAAAAGGCCCAAAACTCTGCTGGTGCAAGGCTCAACTCGTCTGCTGGTGCAAGGCTAAAACTCGTCTAATGCAAGGCTCAACTCACCCCAAGTACCAAAAACTAAAACACTGCTGGTGCAAGGCTCAACTCACCCAAAGGGCCAAAAACACTGCAGGTACAAGGCTCAACTCACCCAAAGGGCCAAAAACTAAAACACTGCTGGTGCAAGGCTCAATTCACCCAACGGGCCTAAAACTCTGCCGGTACAAGGCTCAACTCACCCAAAAGGCCCAAAACTCTGCTGGTGCAAGGCTCAACTCACATTTTTGATGATAAAAGCACTATATGACCGCTCCATCAAGGCTCAACTCACTTTAAGGGCCTAAAACTCTGCTGGTTCAAGGCTCAACTCACTTTAAGGGTCTAATACTCTGCTGGTGCATGGCTCAACTGACTTCAAGGGCCTAATACTCTGCTGGAACAAGGCTCAACTCACCCCAAGGGCCTGAAGCTAAGTTTGGGAGGGCTCACCCCAAGGGTCTGAAAAGTAATTTTTTGTATGGTTCAATTTAAGGGCCTCTAACTTAATTTGGAAGGGCTCACCTCAAGGGCCAGAAAAGTCATTTTTGGAGGTCTCACCACATCGCACACATAAACAATGACAGTTAAGGGTGGGGGCTGTTGGATTTCCCATTGCCTATGCCATCTGAGATTGTCATGGGCAACGTGATTTAAAGGGGTGCATGCTAATGTTTCTTTAGCTTACAATTTGTGTTTCTGTCCATACTAATGTAGAGGACAGAAGGTTTCCAAGTATTTTTCCACTTTCCATATTGAGTTTGGAATGTCTAGTTTATAGGCTGTAATAGTGGGGTAATACTGGGACTTGGGCATGTTAGATGCCCCCAGACATGCTTCCCCTGCTGTCCCAGTTGCATTCCAGAGGTGTTGGCATCATTTCTTGGGGTGTCATTGTGGACTTGGTGACTCTTCTTAGTCGAATTTGGGTTTTCCCTGAAACAAGCATTTTTTTCCCCATAGACTATAATGGGATTCGATATTCGGCCGAAAGCATTTGAGGCCTGTCTAGTTGTTGGAGTTTCACTCCTCATTTAGGCCAGTGACATAATCTCCATTGATCACATGGCCATGCACATGTTCAGCCTCATTGAAATGAATAAGCCTGAGTTACAATACAAAGTACAAGACACTACATAATGTATGGCGCTATGGTTGGTACATAGTTAAGAGGCCACAGCAATGAATATTCAGTCCAGAACAACCACTTAATAGGAACCTTTATGAATGTGAACATTCAAACTACATTAAGATGATGTTATTGTTAAATCTTGACTCCCATCCTAAATGTCTACAAGGCAACATTGTTACATAATAAACTATATTGCTTTATTGTATTTATTAAAATGCCAATAAAAATGTCATCATTTATATTTCCAGAGCCTTGAGGATGCATTTCTATACAGATCACTAAGGAAAAACATTTACAAATCAGATGAATTTGACAGTGGGTTTCCAAGGTAACCAATTTTCATTTTGGGAATATTTTTGTTACATTCTATCAAACAAATAGAAGTATATATAAATATCACGTAAATTAAATGTTATTAAAAGATTGTGCTCTAACTTTTTCATGTCTATGTCAATTGTTTACATTAAACTATGAATTTCTTCTGTGCATTTCACTTACATTTTAGTTTACTATTTATAGGAGACTTGGAAATGTGATTGTTTGTTTGCCTATTACTACACTGCAATACTGTGAGCATAAAAAAAATAAAAACAAAACAATTCATTCATTAATTTTTCACAAACACAGAGACATACCATGTATAGAAAATGAGAAAAAAAAGTCGATCTGTTTTTCACAGACATAAGAAACAGGTCAACCACAGGCAGCGCACCACTTACAAATGAGCAGGGTGGGTTGCTGTCGATGAATAGTGGATTTTGGATGTGTGAATGAGGGCTAAAATGTAAAAAAAGCGCTGCATGAAAAACCACGGTGGCAACGCATTGTGGGTCTTCCCGCAGCGGACCATCTGTTTCAATTATACCTAGGGGGAAACCGCTGGCTTTTTCTGTAGGTATAGTTGACATGCTGCAATTTCCAGACTGCGGTGTGGCTTGTCCACACCGTGGTTTTTACTGTAAAGTAGGCATGGGATTCACTACAATCCCATCCACTTGCCCTGACTGCATAACACTGCGATATTTCCCAGCGTTTATGTCCCTTGGGGCTCCAGTCTTAAGCAGAAAATGTATATTGCTTTTAAAGGAACCTTTTTGCCACCTCCAACAATTCCAGCTCTTTACAACATTTAATACTAATTCTGTCAAAGTTGCAATTTTTTTTTTCTCTAGCTCCCAGCATTCCCTATCTATAAATACTATTAGCTTTGCTGCCTGATATATTATTTAGACTCCCTACTGTCAGATGGGTAGTGTCAGACAGGAGCAGAAAAGGGGAGTGATTTTGAGCTTTGACACTGGCTACCTCTGATTGGAGCTTTGAATCACTCCTTTTCTGCTCCTGCCTGACATTGCAGTACAAAACAGCACAGAGACTGGGTGGAATGTAAGTCGCCAAGACTTACTGAATTGATTGTTTGAGAATGGGTAGGGGCTAGAGAGAAAATTCCAACTGCACCTGAAGCAGTGGAGCGGTGCCTATTAAGGCTGCTTTCACACGGAGTTAACAGTCCGCTTATTCTGACACGTAAACTTGTTCAGAGTGAGCGCAGTAAAACAGAATCCCATAGAGTTCAATGGGTAGCGCGCGTAAGACCGAACCCATTGAACTCAATGGGATTCTGTTTTACATCACACACTCTGTCAAGTATTTATGTGCCAGAAAGAGCGGAGTGTTACTCCGTGTGAAAGCAGTCTAAGAGATGCTAAGGACTGAAGTTGGTTGAGGTTTTTAAAGCCCCACATGAGTCACAGCAAAAAAAATAAAAAATAAAATCTGTGTAAAAAAATGCAGCAGAAATATTACAGAGTTTTCCTCTGTGGAGATTCTGCCCCATTATACTTATACGGAAAACACCAGCTTTTCCACAGGTATAATTGACATGCTCCAACTTTCAAAAACACAGCTTTTCCATTGTGGATTTTTTGTGCAATCTGTGGATGGGATTAGCAAGAATCCCATCTACTTTGCGGGTACAGCAAGGCTGAGGCCTCATGTGGCATAAAAGCTGCAGCTCCTGACCAAATTCCTGACCAAAAAACCCCATGTGAACTTACCCTTACAGTGCTGGGAACCTGGTTTAGAATCCAGCCAGGGCAACATCTGTAAGGAGTTTGTATGTTCTCCCCTTGTTTGCATAGGTTTCATCCCACATGCAAAAAATATACTTATAGGTAAAAAGGCTTCCTGTAAAAAAAGTGACCATTGAGAGTGTTGGAGATGAGTACCGCTATGGCAGCCAATAACTTGCACAACACTTTCTATGAGAACAGCGCAATACAAATGATTGTCATATTGTAATATAAATACGTGTATACATTTCTTACCTTAAGCTCCAGCACATCTTCATGTTATGGAATTTTGGAGATCGAACTGAAAAAAGAAGTAAATAGGTCAGAAAAACGAAGATCAGCTCTAGCAGACAGCCTTAAGAATGCATACCGTGCTATAGAATATCAGAAGAACTGCTTAGAGCAGCAAGACCAATATATTACTAGTAGTAAATCGACACTTGAGAGTTTGCTGATGAGACAGAAGGTATGTTTCTGAAAAAAGCAATGTGCCACTATACAGATTACCTGCAAGGGGCTAAGAGTTGGAAAGAAATCTGGTGTTTTATTTGACTATCTTGCTAAGTCCACAGATGAAAAGAGAACCTAGTACAAATAAAATGGCGGCAATTTAGAGAATAGAAATTGAAATCTTGGTCAGATCCACTGCTGATTTTCTATTATGAAAATTTAGCAACAGGTTTGTCTCAATGCCATGACAAAAAAATGGCCACATTTTTTTTTTTTTTTACAGTCATATACTCTCTCGAATTATAGCGGGTATTCCACTGCTTGCAATAGCTGAGAGTCTGGAGCATTAAGTGACATGCTGTGGGTTGAAATACACATCATGTCATTCAAGCACAGGTAACATTCACATTCTAGGTATTTTAGTGGAGCATTTTGAGATTTGGTTAATATCCAGTAAGTCCGGCTAACCTGCTGTAACTATGCCCCATGTTGTATCATCTCTCGCTACTACATAGTTGTCTTTGCCAACCATAGTATTCTCCAGTCTCTCTCTATCTCCCCCACACAGAGTAACATTCTCTACGATAGTCACCACACAGTATAATGTGCTCCCCACAGTATCCCCACATATTATAAAATGCTCCCATGAACCCCCCTAAGTGCCAATTCAGGAGAACTCCCACAAAATTCGATGAATATTCGTGAGGTTTGGCCCACTTTGGTGCTATTATTATACACTGAGGATCTCCTTTATTTATAAGACTGACTGCACTATTTCTTGTTGCATTATACAAGTGCATAAATTAAAGGGGGTATCTGGACCGAAAATATTGACAACCCATCCTGAAGATAATTAATGCCTAATTGATTGGGGGTCAACACCCAACACCTGCAGTTGATGCACACAGAGAACAGAGCTGTCTGCTTCCTGCTTCACTATCTGTCCACCTGCTTCTGAAGTCAGTTGACTGGTGGGGTTGCTGGGTGTCAGACCCTCCCCAAATTGATATTTATTACCTCATCGGCTCATCAATCATTTTAGCAACAAAAAAACCTTTAACCATTTCTAATAATAATAATAATAATAATAATAATAATAATATAATACAGAGATAAACAGTACAACAGTTTTTGTGTTATTAGTTTGATTATATTGTGTTTGTCTGTAATTGTGACTACGGTAACTCTCAGATCCGCATGTCATATTGAATGCAGACATCTAGGTAATAATATCACGCAATTGCAGCCCTATCTATTCACATACATCATACTATGGGGTGACATGTTGCTACAGAAAGTCCACCTTCTAATTTAAAGAAGTCTCTATTAATGAGCCGGATTTACCAATAGTTACACAGTTTAAATTTAGGAATATAACTAACTATAGCACCTCAACCCGTTTCACTGAAATAATAAGGTCATCAGGAGGGAAGGATAATATTCAAGCCCCATACAGCATAGCAATATCTTGGCACAGTAATGAGCCAAGGATCTACACCTGGGATAAGGTCTACTCCACATCTGCCCTGGACCACACATATGTCAGAAACCTGGGGCTGATATATCTGGACTCCAGAACTCTGCAAATGGTTCCTCTCTTCTTTTTTTTTTTATTTCGCAGCTTTTAGAGTCACGATTGTCCAATTTAAAGCATTACAATTTCTATCCTGATGTTCTCAGTCTGGATGTCAGTGAAAAGAATGCACCATCTTCTAGATACTCAACTGAAGTCCCAGATTACACCAGGTAAGTATCTATACCATATAATGTGACATTAACATCGAATACAATAATTTTGTTTTACAATAGTTTATTACCATTTTCTCACTTTACAAAATAACAATGCAGCATACAACATAGATTAGAAATGTAGAACAACATTTCTGCTACTCCAGTCCTTCATGTGACCCTTTGTTATGTTCTATTATGTTTTATATTCTTTGAAAACTTCCATAAAAATTATTGAAAAGAAATGTAGATTACAGTACATACAAAGAGGTATATAATATCAGTGATTGTGAGTTGTGAGGATCTCTGCTCTAAAAGGTACAGGAGTATAGGAGTTGAGGTAGGAAGAGTCCTGTAAGCTTGTAAAAGTAACAATGCTCCAGGTTCATGATAGCGAACTTCTGGCACAGGTGCCAGAGGTGGCACTCAGAGCCCTCTCTGTGGGCACCCATCTGTAGAACAGATTGTACTGTGTGGAGGCCACTGTAGAGTAAAATGTACTGTGTTGGGGCCACAGTGGAGCAGATTGTACTGTGTGGGGGCCACTGTGGAGCAGATTGTACTGTGTGGAGGCCACTGTGGAGCAAATTGTATTGTGAGGGGGCCAAAGTGGAGCAAAATGGTAAGGTTAAATTGCCATGTTGGCACGTTCTGATAAATTAGTGGGTTTTGGGTTGCAGTTTGGGCACTTGGTCTCTAAAAGGTTCGCCATCACTGCTCTAGGTTCTGTAGTCGACCAAAGAAGGATAGGGAAAGAAAAAAGAAATGAAAAAAGAGGTGAGAAGATGGGTACAAGAGAGGGAAGAGACTTTGGCTGGTCATGAGAGTTGTGGGGCTATTCTCGACTTGTTTATTCAGTAGGGCCTCACAGGCAGTAGCGTAACTAAAGTCCTATAGGTCCTAGTACAAACTTTGTGCTGTAGCAGTGCCCCATAGACTTGAATGGTACACAGCTGAAATGTCCACAACCCACATATAAACAATGCTAGGAGCTGTATGCTCTGGGAAAAAGCTGATCTGTGGGGGTCCTGCAGATCTAAAATTGATGGAATACCTTAATAACTGCCCATCAGTTTTTAAATGGTGGCTAACTTTTAAAGTAGTATGCCACTCTACTGGAATAAAACTTTAAAAATGTTTCTAACATGAGGTTAATCTGAGCATATTTACATGTTGCCTCACAGACTCGGGACCACAATTCACCAATGAGAGTAGAATCCAGGTCTGATTCCCATTTCAAAACATATGAGAGTTGAGTGCAATAGAAGGAAAGGATCAAATTAATACAGATTTCAGTAATTAAATCCCTGTCATATGGATATCTACTACAGTAACGACCTATTAAAAAGAATAAAAAACTGCAGAGGTAGCGGTTGTCACTGGACCCCCAAATGTCCCAGGCCCTGTGGCAGCCGCTACCGCTGCTACCCCGGTAGTTACGCCCCTGGTGGAAATAAAGGGTGGAAATAAATTGTCATAGTTCTAGGTATCGACAAGTTATGATAAGTAAGGATGAACTTAGATGGAAAACTACAACATTAGGCGATTTGCTTCTGCAGAGGATTTACAGATAGGGCTTGATAGCTTGGGGTTTTGTAACTGTAGTGGCCAATTTTCCGGATTTCTCTTATGAGTTTATAGGTGGTTTCAACTATTATTTTGGACAGTTTTTGACAATGAGCGCGAAATGCCTTTTGTCAAAGAGCTAGCTTGACCTCAGAAGGCAGAGGGCTGGGAATCATGTAGGTCACCCATAGAAGGTCAAGGTGGAAGTTTTTTTATTCATGCTCTGAGGTGCAGGGCTGGATTTGCTGATTTAAGATATAGAGGTATCTGCAAAAGCCTTTTGTGCTCTGCTCCACCTTGGAAAAGGACTTATCATGACATAGCCTGAAGCAGAGATACCAGCACAGTTTCCCAGTACAGCATCTCCCTTTCTGATTGGTTAGGACAGCCCCCCGATAATAATCTCATAGATGTCTCTATTGACCACAGCATCTTTTGCTACAGCCAGCACTCACTGCTTATGGCACATGCTCAACACCATATTTTTGGAATCCAAATCCTCTCTGGTTATAGATTATTAGTTCTAACCTTTATTTTTTTTAATTTTTTTTTATAGTTACAGAAGGAAATCACAGCTTCTTTGGAAGTCTTCACCAAATCTTTTATACTCCTAGACAGATAAATCTTTCATACAATATTTTGCTACTCTATATGTCTGCATTACTCGGCAGGTTTCTCGTATAGCATTCCAGTAAAAATCGGTGACAACACCTATAGGAGCTGCAATGGCTGCATGATAGTCTAACGGAACTTGTCACATTGTCTCATCTTTGTCCATCATCTAATGAATAGGAAAAACTGAACACATGGCTCAGTATAAGAGATATTTAAATGAAGACAATACATGCACTTACTATGCTTAGGAGTCCAGTGGGCGGTCATAATCGGTGATTGACAGTTATCTTTGCAGTCAGTCATATGGGAAAGGCTGTCAGTCACACCTGCTGGGCTTCTAAACATAGAAGAGATGATAAAACAAAAGTTATACTAAATCTATCTGCCCTATGACATGCTACTTGCAGAACAGACACCATGTTCAATGTGACAAGTTTCCTTTAATAACCTCAGATACCACATAGAAGGAATATATACTGATTCCCACTACTGATAAATGTCTGTATTGCTATCAAATACTTTTCCTATTACAGTAGGATAAATACTAGAGATGAGCGAACAGTGAAATATTCGAGATTCAATATTTGTTTTGAGTAGAGCCTCAATATTCGACTACTCGATTGAACATTGAATCCCATTATAGTCTATGGGAAAAAATGCTCGTTTCAGGGGAAAACACTATTCGACTAAAGGAGAGTCACGAAGTCCACGAGTATCAGGAGGAGAGTGTTTAGGAGGAGCGCTGTGCAGTTAAAGCGCACGGACCCCATTATAGTTTATGGGGTCTGTGCGCTTTAACTGCACAGCACTTGCAGTTGCGCTGATAAAAAGTAAGTTCCCTTGTAACTGTAAGCTGCCAGCTCCAACTAGCAAAGACGAGTCTGCTGCAAATCAACGCTGGTTCTGCAGCAGGCTCGTCCTTGCTAGTCAGAAGAGCTGGCAGCTTGCTGTTACGAGGGACTTTTTTGTCATAGGAATGCATTGACCAGCGTTGATTGGCCAGTGTACAGCATTCGGCCAATCAACGCTGGTTCTGCCGGAGGCTTGTCTGTGAGGAGGCGGAGTCTAATATCAGACCACAATGGAGACTGCTCTGGACCGCCTCCTCACAGACGAGCCTCCGGTAGAACCAGCGTTGATTGGCCGAATGCTGTACACTGGCCAATCAATGCTGGTCAATGCATTCCTATGACAAAAAGTCAGCTCCCTCGTATCAGCAAGCTGCCAGCTCTCCCGACTAGCAAGGACGAACCTGCTGCAGAACCAGCGTTGATTTGCCAAATGCTATACACTGTATAGCATTCGGCCAATCAACGCTAGTCCTGAATAGAATATTTACTACGAATAGCTAGTAGTATTCGATAGTGTATGAATATTTAGAATACCATAGTATTTGATCGAATACCTACTCGCTCGAGGATTATTTTTACATCTCCTTGGTAACAAGAGAATACATATTGTGATGGCAAGTATTATTATTGATGATAATGTCATGTTTATAGGATTAGTACTTTGGAAAGGGAAATCATTGACATTAAAAGGAAAATGAGAAACTGTGGTTCAATATGTGCAAGGAACAATGTATGCACACAGAATGCGTGTGAAGAGGGAAATGCGGATGCAGCAGAGGTATGTTACAACGCTTTATTCTATTGTTTCTCTACTAGTATTAAAATATATTTGAGATGAAGAAATATTAAAATCTCTGTATGTAATGATTAGTAATATTACATTCATCTGCACAGAGCATAGTAGCTGAACATCCTACTAATATTATAAATGTGAAAGTTTATGTGTTTGTTATTCAATCACGCAAAAACGACTGAACGGATTTGAATGAAAATAGCTTGTTCAGCAACTGTATGGAAATGGATTAAGGACAAGGCCCCACGTGACATACAAAAACGCGCCATTTTACAGTTCCTGCAAAGTGGATGGAATTTTAGAGAATCCCATCCACACATTATATGAAAATACCTGCAGTGAACACGCTGCAATTTCCAAAACTATTGCAGCATGTCAATTATACTACAATAAAACTATTACCCTTCCTCTTGCCACATTTAATTGTTGGTAAAACTTTTTTACCTGCTACTCTAAGCATTTGTAATGTAGTCAACAATGAGTTATAGTTTTTGATTTTCAATGACACCAACCTGTCATAAAGTTTTTGAACTTTTGACTTTGAATTTATTGCTTCCTCTCTCAACAAATAATGGCAATGTTCTCTTCTACTTAATGATGGACAGGGTCATAGAGATGGTAGATTCAGCCTTTTATGATTTATTCTTCTTTTTTGTAGTCTTCAGCATCTGACTTGATGAATAATCAGCCTGTGCCAGCACAGCTTATAAAATGGCTATAAATAAAACGATAACTTTTTTGGAATAAATATATTGAGACCTTAGTGAAGTGATACTAAGATATATATGATATTTGAATTACCTGGTTTTTACATTGAATTCTTCTCTATAACAAAATTTTATTCTTAAAATTAGTGCTGAGAATTTTATTTAGTTAGTGATAATCTCTGTAAAGAAGTTGGAATTGTGCTACTGCAGTTAATGCGCTTATTACAGTAGGAAATATAAAAAATAAAAAACTTGAGAGTCTTCAGTGGTTGATACCATTTTTAATGACTAACTAATAATGATGAGAGATTACAACGTTTCGAAGCTCTGGGCTTCTTCTTCAGGTATATCTAAAAACAATTTATGAAGGATGCATATTTATGTACAAAAGGACACTCAGGAATAGAATTCTAGGAGGGACGGTGGAAGAAGGTTATTAACACATACAAATAAACAATTCATCAGTCTGCTATGTTCTTATCAGTTCAGAGAATGTCTTTTATGGCTGTTTCAGTTCAGTGAATTCTGTAGGATGCCATGAACATCTGTCACATGGTTCATGTCATCCTACAGACAGTCCCTTCCTGTATATGTGACACACAAAACGCAGACAAGACGGACAACAACAAAGGGAGGTCAGCTGGCCAAGGGTCCGGTAACAGTCAAGCAATGCAGTGCCAAATCGAAGTCCAAAAGAATAGTCAGTAGGGAAAGCCAGAGGTCAAGGATAAGAATACAAGTAATTTAACAGCACGAGAAGTCAGCAAGCAAGGGCAATAACAGGCACCAGTGTGAATGTGAGCCAAGACTAAATAGGGGAGGACTGGACCTGACAGGAAGGCAGGCTGTCAATCACAGGGCAAGACAAAATTTAACCACTTAATGGACAGAGGCAACAAGGGCAGAAGACGGGTGTGGTGCAAATTCAATTACAGAACTAGAGCCGCGTTCACACAATGCAACTAAAAACTCTAAGAAAATTATCAAACTGCACCCGCCTCCTGCACCGCAGCACGCGAGCAGAGGATGGCGCAGAGACCTGAACAGTCAGAGATGTTATAGCATATCAACATGTCTCCTTTCTAAAAATACCACAAGTCACATATGTTACCACCCATTTTTTATGTCTTCCTTTTACAGGCAATCCATCTTTCTTACAGGCTAGACCACTGTCTGATTTCTTGGCTGTGTCCTACATTCTCAAGGTCAGGTTTTGTCCTACTCTGCAGAATGGGAGAAATCCCCCTTCCTAGCAGGACAGTGGTCTGTCTACAGATTCTTAGCTATGCTGTTTCTCTAAAAATAAGCCCTACTTGAAAATAAACCCTAGCTTTTTGGAGTAATCTTCAAATATAAGCCCTATTCCAAAAATAAGCCCTAGTTAAAGTCAGCACCTCCACTGATCAGTTATGTTACATCAAGTCACTGAAACGGAGACTAGTCATACCATAGCTCCCAACTGGCAGGGTAAAATCCACTCATCCACTTCAGAGTCCCACCTCTGCCTTCAGAGTTCACCTTCTCAGTGCCTCCCTGTCGCTTCAATGCTGTGGACTTGGCTACCTATGTGACCAGATGTCAGGTCCACCCCTGCTCACTACCACAGATGAAGCCACTCCACTACGGCATCTCCTCCTTAGTGTAAAGGAGGGGAGATAGAGAGGGCATGGTGCACTGCCACACAAAAAGTTTGGAGAGAGACAATGCCCATAAGTTTGCCACCCACAAACCACTATTAATCTATGGTGTCTCTTCAGACCCTCAGTATATGATTAACAGAGGCCCAGGAAAAGTGAATAAACATAACAAACAGCGTTACTCATCTCACTTGGACAGAACTCCCTGTCCTCTTTGGGCCTCCTGAGTGATGTCAGTGACTACTTAGGTCTGTGTTAATGGGCCTCAGCAATCACATGGGTTACATGGTGTAGTGTATGCTCCATGATACTATTTGTGGGAGCACAGACAGGGCTATTCTTGATACTGCACTGAAGGAATCATTGCATAATTTTTACCAAACACTCCAAACTAAACTCTATTTGATTAACAGTACTACTTTGGGGGTACTGGATTGGAGCATTTCCTTACTTGGGGGTAATTCACTTGAAAGGGTTGAGAGATGTTCTACTATACTGACAGGAGCTGCCAGGTGGTCAACACACCTCAGCCGTTGTACTACTAAGGACTTGCTGAAGGCCACGCTTCAAGTAAATTATTGCATCCCAGTTAGCACATACCAAGATATGACCTTATTAATTTTTCACAGAGCATATGTTACTCCTTTATTACAGTTGAAGATGTTACCTGAGAGTGTGTATTCGTGTGTTAAATGCTAGCAAATAAACTAGATATTTATCATAACAAGTGTTAGTTGGCTGACAATCTGTTCCATTTGGTATAATTGGCTTATATTCTAATTGCGGGTAGAAACTGGGGATGGGGGAGGGGTACCTTGTTTCCCAGTGGTTTGCTTTCATTTGTAGTTATTGATGTTTCGATTGACCTTGTTTGAATGCAGGTTTAACACTTGTTCTACTGTATATTATATTTGTATTGTTTTAAAACAGTAATTGTATTGTTTTTATTGAGTAATTAAAAAAATCACATATTTGGTTCATGATATACAGTGACTATTTCAGATTAGCACTGAATTCCTTGAAATCAACAAAGACAATAATTCCACAGGAAATCCACCAGATAAAATTCAACTCCAGCCAGGTTTTAGCAGAAAAATAGAAAAACTTCTCAACAAATATTTAACACACGTATCAAACAGGAACAAAAAAATAGGCGTCAGTTTCTTGTTTGTTTGCTCCGGACCGAGGGAGCGTGTGTCCGAGCCGGGTCTGGAAGGAACTTAGTGGATTAAGATACATGGGATTCGCAATTGAGACTACCAGTGGCTGAGTATACAATTCCCTTTTCCCCGTTTCTCTTCATGTACTAATAATTCCACAGACCCATTTTTCATCCATATAGGACATTTGCGCGCCCATTTTAAATTTTCTTGATATTTTTGTTGTGATATTATTTGACAGTCAGGACTTGGCGTCAATAGGACTAAGCCCTCTCAGCCATGTAGCATCAGAAGCTAGGTTGTGTCAGAGCTATGGGACATGAGGGATATTCTGATCAGCCAGTCTGACTCTGGGTTGTGATTTGCTGATACATTTAAAGGGCTTATTCACATGGCGTAAGCGCTCGTCTCATTCTGAGCCGTACGCGCGAGCGCTTATAAACACTTCCCAATAAACTTCAATGGGAGCGCGCGTAAAGCCGGCTTTACGAGCGCTCCCATTGAAGTGAATGGGAAGTGCTTAGAAGTAGAGATGAGCGAACAGTGTTCTATCGAACACATGTTCGATCGGATATCAGGGTGTTTGCCATGTTCGAATCGAATCGAACACCACGTGGTAAAGTGCGCCAAAATTCGATTCCCCTCCCACCTTCCCTGGCGCCTTTTTTGCACCAATAACAGCGCAGGGGAGGTGGGACAGGAACTACGACACCGGGGGCATTGAAAAAAATTGGAAAAAGTCATTGGCTGCCGAAATCAGGTGACCTCCATTTTAGACGAATAGTGGATTTCAAATCCGGGTCATATGAGAATGTGAACTTTGTGACTATGAGACAGGGATAGCTGTACAGGCAGGGATAGCTAGGGATAACCTTTATTTAGGGGGGAATGTTATTAAAAATAACTTTTTGGGGCTCTATCGGGTGTGTAATTGTGATTTTTGTGAGATAAACTTTTTCCCATAGGGATGCATTGGCCAGCGCTGATTGGCCGAATTCCGTACTCTGGCCAATCAGTGCTGGCCAATGCATTCTATTAGCTTGATGAAGCAGAGTGTGCACAAGGGTTCAAGCGCACCCTCGGCTCTGATGTAGCAGAGCCGAGGGTGCACAAGGGTTCAAGTGCACCCTCGGCTCTCCTACATCAGAGCCGAGGGTGCGCTTGAACCCTTGTGCAGCCTCGGCTCTGCTACATCAGAGCCGAGGGTGCGCTTGAACCCTTGTGCACACTCTGCTTCATCAAGCTAATAGAATGCATTGGCCAGCGCTGATTGGCCAATGTATTCTATTAGCCTGATGAAGTAGAGCTGAATGTGTGTGCTAAGCACACACATTCAGCTCTACTTCATCGGGCTAATAGAATGCATTGGCCAGCGCTGATTGGCCAGAGTACGGAACTCGACCAATCAGCGCTGGCTCTGCTGGAGGAGGCGGAGTCTAAGATCGCTCCACACCAGTCTCCATTCAGGTCCGACCTTAGACTCCGCCTCCTCCGGCAGAGCCAGCGCTGATTGGCCGAAGGCTGGCCAATGCATTCCTATGCGAATGCAGAGACTTAGCAGTGCTGAGTCAGTTTTGCTCAACTACACATCTGATGCACACTCGGCACTGCTACATCAGATGTAGCAATCTGATGTAGCAGAGCCGAGGGTGCACTAGAACCCCTGTGCAAACTCAGTTCACGCTAATAGAATGCATTGGCCAGCGCTGATTGGCCAATGCATTCTATTAGCCCGATGAAGTAGAGCTGAATGTGTGTGCTAAGCACACACATTCAGCACTGCTTCATCACGCCAATACAATGCATTAGCCAGTGCTGATTGGCCAGAGTACGGAATTCGGCCAATCAGCGCTGGCTCTGCTGGAGGAGGCGGAGTCTAAGGTCGGACCTGAATGGAGACTGGTGTGGAGCGATCTTAGACTCCGCCTCCTCCAGCAGAGCCAGCGCTGATTGGTCGAGTTCCGTACTCTGGCCAATCAGCGCTGGCCAATGCATTCTATTAGCCCGATGAAGTAGAGCTGAATGTGTGTGCTTAGCACAAGGGTTCAAGTGCACCCTCGGCTCTCCTACATCAGAGCCGAGGGTGCGCTTGAACCCTTGTGCAGCCTCGGCTCTGCTACATCAGAGCCGAGGGTGCGCTTGAACCCTTGTGCACACTCTGCTTCATCAAGCTAATAGAATGCATTGGCCAGCACTGATTGGCCAGAGTACGGAATTCGGCCAATCAGCGCTGGCCAATGCATTCTATTAGCCCGATGAAGTAGAGCTGAATGTGTGTGCTAAGCACACACATTCAGCACTGCTTCATCACGCCAATACAATGCATTAGCCAGTGCTGATTGGCCAGAGTACGGAATTCGGCCAATCAGCGCTGGCTCTGCTGGAGGAGGCGGAGTCTAAGATCGCTCCACACCAGTCTCCATTCAGGTCCGACCTTTGACTCCGCCTCCTCCAGCAGAGCCAGCGCTGATTGGCCGAATTCCGTACTCTGGCCAATCAGCACTGGCTAATGCATTGTATTGGCGTGATGAAGCAGTGCTGAATGTGTGTGCTTAGCACACACATTCAGCTCTACTTCATCGGGCTAATAGAATGCATTGGCCAATCAGCGCTGGCCAATGCATTCTATTAGCGTGAACTGAGTTTGCACAGGGGTTCTAGTGCACCCTCAGCTCTGCTACATCAGATTGCTACATCTGATGTAGCAGTGCCGAGTGTGCATCAGATGTGTAGTTGAGCAAAACTGACTCAGCACTGCTAAGTCTCTGCATTCGCATAGGAATGCATTGGCCAGCCTTCGGCCAATCAGCGCTGGCTCTGCCGGAGGAGGCGGAGTCTAAGGTCGGACCTGAATGGAGACTGGTGTGGAGCGATCTTAGACTCCGCCTCCTCCAGCAGAGCCAGCGCTGATTGGTCGAGTTCCGTACTCTGGCCAATCAGCACTGGCCAATGCATTTCTATGGGGAAAAGTTAGCTTGCGAAAATCGCAAACTGACAGGGATTTCCATGAAATAAAGTGACTTTTATGCCCCCAGACATGCTTCCCCTGCTGTCCCAGTGTCATTCCAGGGTGTTGGTATCATTTCCTGGGGTGTCATAGTGGACTTGGTGACCCTCCAGACACGAATTTGGGTTTCCCCCTTAACGAGTTTATGTTCCCCATAGACTATAATGGGGTTCGAAACCCATTCGAACACTCGAACAGTGAGCGGCTGTTCGAATCGAATTTCGAACCTCGAACATTTTAGTGTTCGCTCATCTCTACTTAGAAGCGCTCGCTTGTACGGCTCGGAATGAGCCGAGCGCTTACGCCGTGTGAAAGCTTGTATATGCAATGTATTAAAAGAATACGGAATGGCATGAACATCAGCCATACTTGCCAACAGTCCTGGAATAGTCTTGAATTAATTTCCAGAAACAATCTCTGCCACCATGAAAGGGACAAGGTTTATGCAGACTCCACCCATATGTGGAAGTATAGTGGAACAGATTGTATTGGTCCCTGTGACTTAAATGCCCTGTTTTTGCCAATGGAAATATCCGCTCAAAAAAACAGAAAAAAAAGGAGAAAAAAAGAAAAAGTACATATATGCATATTTGTGAATAGTTGTTTATACAACAATGCAGTGCCTAACTTTAACAATCTGGTTGCAGGCAATAGAGATAAATAAAGGATTAAGGCTACATGCACAACAAATTGAGGCTAAGTGCAGCCACGCACAAAGAGAGAAAGATGTCCTGGAACTACAGATTGCATCACTTTACTCTGGACTCCATCAAGCAAAAGCTACATCTAAGGGAATGGAAAAGGAATGTGTCAAGCTCCAGTCTCAAATAGTGGCTAATAGAAATGTAATAATCACCTATCACATCTCATTTTACTGTCAAATGTATATATATACATATATACACACACACACACACACACACACACACACACACACATCTATAGGGATTGAAAGAGAATGTATGGATATAATACTTAGATTATTCCTTTGGGACATGATTATTCGGTTACTGTCTATCTTTTTAAATAAATTTTAAAGGGATTCTATCATTGAAATCCCTTTTTTTTTTTTTAACAAAGAACAAGTCGTAATAGCCTTAAGAAAGGCTATTCTTCTCTTACCTTTCTTTTTCTGATCCACGTTGCCGTTCCTGAGAAATTTCTTATTTCCTCCATATGTAAATGAGCTTTCAGACAGACTGTGCATGTCCGTCAGCCTCTTACAGGAGTGCCCATTCGACCACAGGAAAATGGCCGATGGACGTGCACAGTCGGCGCTTTTTGATGAACATGTGTCCAGTGACGCGGCCACATCTTCATCCAATTGCTGCTTGCAGGACTGTTCTCTCTGCATATTTAATGAGGATGGGGAAATGGAATAACCCGAATGCAGATGTGAATCGGGCCTCAGTTGTATGTACCCTCGCATGATACCACTATCATGTTTGTCCCACAAATCCTTTGTACAGCAACAAGACAAAAAAGTTATGGGTCTGTGGGGATGTGTGTATGTGTGCTGTGCTGGCTATTATAACGGTGGCAGTGCTATTTGTAGTGTGCACAAACATATTGCTTTATTGCAATTGCTTATTGTTAAAATGTCCCAAATTTCCTACTCACCTTATCCTGTGTTTTCCCAAACTGAAAAATGAACTGTGTAAGTGACTTCAGCAATGTGCTCTCTTTACCGCTCGATTCCCACATTTCGTTTTACCGCTCACTTCCCGCGTCAAAATCTAAAAAACTATATGTGAACTAATCCTTACCTTGGAGTGCTGGGGGTCTGACGTCACTCAAGGGCAACATCTGCAGTCTGTATGTTCTCCCCATGCCTATGTGGGCTTTCTCTAGACAGCTCAGTGGCCTAGCATTGTTATCTTGCAGTATTTGTGTGGGTTTCATCCCACATACCAAAAATATGCTGATTGTAAATTGGCTTCCAGTAAAACAACTGACCCTTATGAGTTGGGGATGAGCGCCTATACAGCAACCACCGACTCCCCTATTTTCATAGAGTAGTGATACTTACGGTATACACATGCATTTAGAGCAAGTCCTACTCTGGTCCCAAATGGAATAGCAGATGCTAATACACACAACCAGCACCCATTTTTATTTTCAATATGATTTTTATTGAAAAGAAGAAGACCTTTTACAATATAATAAAAAAGAAACTGTTACAAACAGAAGAAGAATCGGCATAGGTCCAATCAGTAGAACAGGGATTACAAGTTGGAACGTCGGGCTGCAACCCAAATATATGGATGACACAAACATAACCAAACGAGCAAAGACCAAAGGGCCAGACATACAACCAGCACCCATTTTTGAAGAGTCACCACATGACAATGAAAACTGCACTTCCAATAAACCATGATAAAGCAATAGCACATTTCTATTTATGGTGTGTTTCTGCATATATTATATTATATTATATTAATTGTACTCCAATCTAATTCACATACTTGTATCTTCATTTTATAAACAGATCAATGAGAGTCTTCATCTTGAGATGTCAGCATTGAAGCAGCACAATCACACCCTAGAAAACGCTGTCAAAGGATCTGAGAGTGAAAACAAATCTCTTCACACACAAGTTGAAAGCCTGCAAAAAGAAAAGCAGCTTTTAGTGTCTCAGAAGGAGCTTCTGTTTGAAATTATGAAGAGAAAAGGAAATTGGAAAAACCATTCTGAAAAGCTAAATAGAAGGTTACATAGATTTACTGTCCTATTAATTGGGATACTTTGCATGTAAGCAGGATGCCCAAGTTCCTATCTGTCCAAAATGCATTTGCAGTTATGATTAAAAAGACCTGCCTTACAGCCAAATCAATGTATTTATACCGACTTTTCCAAATGTTTACATAGCTTGGGTTAGTGGTAAGGCCTGGTTCACATCTGTGTTTGGTATTCCGTTTGGGAAGCCCACTTGGTGACCCCCCCGGAACGGAATACCGAATGCATTAAAAAGCGGTGAGCAATGAAAGCACACGCATACCTCCCAACCGTCCCGAATTTCGCAAGACATTCACAAATTCGGTGTCCTGTGCCGCGGTCCCAGTCGGCGGGAGGTAAATCCCGGTTTCAACTCATCGGCATCCGGAGGACACCGATGAGTTGAACACATAAGCGAGTAAAGCAGGAGCTGTTACAGCTCAGCTCCTGCCTTACCGCTGCGCTCCGGCTTCTGCATATGTAGGCGCGATGTGATAACGTCACATCGCGCCTACAACTATGTGAGTGACCAAGGAGCGTTGGAAGGTGAGTATCAGTGTTTTTTTGTCTTAAACATTGAGGGGAACATGATGAAGGTGGACCTTGAAACTGTGAGCAGATGAAGGGAGGGGAACGGCATGAAACTGTGGGCAGAGATGGGGGGGACATGAAACTGTGGGCAGAGATGGGGGGACAGGAAACTGAGGGCAGAGATGGGGGACATGAAACTTTGGGCAGAGATGGGGGACATGAAACTTTGGGCAGAGATGGGGGACATAAATCTGGGGGCAGAGATAGGGGACATGAAATTGTGGGCAGAGATGGAAGGGGGACATGAAACTGGGAGCAGTGATAGAGGGACATGAAACTGGGGACAGAGATGGGGGACATGAAACTGGGGGAAGCGATGGGGGGGACATAAAACCGGGAGCAGAGATGGAGGGGGGGGGGGACATGAAACTGGGGGCAGAGATGTAGGGGGGACATCAAACTGGGGGCAGATGAAGGGGTTATATGAAACTGGAGGAGAGATCAAGGGGGGATATGCAATTTACAGGTGACTGTAGGAGGATTATACTGTATGGGAGCACATGAAAAATGAACGAGAATGGGCGGAGTCAACATAAAAGTGGGGGAACTAAATTTGCAGTGGCGCGCTGAGCTCCGCACATTTTATCCCTCTTTCTGCTCTTTATAAGTTGGGAGGTATGGCACATGGACCCCATAGACTATAATGGGGTCTGCCTGTTTTCTGTGCGGTGTCCACACAAATTAAGCAGAGAGAAAAGTGCTGCTTGCACTACTTTTCTCTCCACATGATGCATGTGGGCACCACACGGAAAACACATGAAATACCGCAAATATGAACCAAGCCTTAGGTGGTTTCCTAGTATATCTGGTGGTCTGCTATGGTGCAGGATTTGAGGAGCGGTGAGGCCACCAAATGTATTGTTTGGTACGTGGAGAGAATTATTAGGGGTTAAACAGGTATGGGGACACATCATTTTATATGAAAAAATTGTACCTAGATAACCCTAGATTTTGCTGTAATTTTTTTGAGTCAAAGTCAGGAGTGGCTTGAAAAGGAATGAAAAACAAAAAAGAAGCTTAGACATTTCCCTTCTGTTAAATACACTCCTGCCTTTGGTTCATTAAATTGCAGCATAAAATGCTGCATTTCCACAACATGGGGCCACAGCCTAAATATAAGGCCCTACGTTGGAAAACACGGTAAAAAAACCTTCAGAAAAAACTGAGATGGAAACAGATTGCGTTTTTCACAGAAAGTCTGTAGAGTTTTCCTCTACAAACTTTCTGCTTCTCTTATATCTATAAGAAAACACTAGCATTTCCTTAGATACAATTGACATGCTGCCATTTTCAATGCAATGTTTGGATAGGATTACCCAGAGTCCTATCCACTTTGCAGCTAATGTAAAACGCCGCGTTTTTCGCCAGCGTTTCCGCACGGCTTTACATAAAGCCATAAACTCCCTTTAAATAAACAAAATATCAAGTTAAATATTAGTATTTTTCTATAGTTATTGCCAGAATCACAGATTATATCTTTCAGAACCCCTGACGTAATCCAGACCAATCTCAACAGTGATAGAAAGTGCATTAGCACAGCTGGTGGAGGCTCACTTTCTGGATTATCCCAAAAAGCCAGGCATACCAGGAGGAGCAGAAGAAGAAAGGTATACATTAACCTACAATGATTTGTGCATTTTTTATACAATAAAGCATAATACAATCCTTAGTATTTGCAAGAGTCCTAAAATATCTGACTCCTGGTGTTAGTGAATTTTCACACTATTGTAATACTTGCAAGTTGAACATTCAATGGATTCTTTAACAAGATTTTTATCCCAATGTAATTTATCATGTCAAGTGAAACAATCAAATTCTTTTGTTTAATTTGCTTTATTTTCCAAGTATTTTTTTAAAATAATTTATAGAACTTTCATTTTAGTGTTAATCTCACATAAACCTTTCCAACATGAACAGAAAACAAAGACCCTAAGTACAAGAGATGCTGGACCACCACTCATGACACTCTCATGAAATGTTAGAAAGTGAATGTAATGAAACAACTAAAACATCAGATTTTTTGAGAACAAATATAAACCTATAATCGATAAAACTATCGTAATGATAGAATCAATGTGTCATGACTCGGTGATGCCGTAGTCATAGAAAAGGGCATAATTAAGTAGCTGATAATAGAGCTATAAATGAGAACCATAAATGTGGAATATGGTAATTGCAGTGTATTTATTTCATTGAGATTTTAAGTGATAGATCAACACAAAGTAGCAGATAATTGTGGTGGAAGGAAAATGATGCATGGTTTTCAAAATGTTAGTGTAACAACTCTGCCTGTTCGGGTCTCTGCGCCACCCTCTGCTCGCGTGCTGCGGCGCAGGAGGCGTGTGCAGTTTGGTTCTTGGTTTAAAGTTTTTGGTCGCACTGTGTGAACACGGCTCTAGTTCTGTGATTGTATTTGCACCACACCCGTCTTCTGCCCTTGTTTACCTCTGTTCTTGAAGTGTTAATTTGTGTGATTGACAGCCTGCCTTCCTGTCAGGTCCAGGGCATGTTCTTCCTCCTTATTTAGTCTTGACTCTCATTCACACCAATGCTTGCTATTGCCATGTGCATAATTGCTCCTTGCTGTTACTAATTTTGCTTGCATTATTATCCTTGACCTTTGGCTTTCCTCACTGACTATTCTTTGGACTCCGATGTGGCACTGCATCGCTCAACTGTTACTGACCCTTGGCTAGCTGACCTCTCTTTGTTGTTGTCCGTCCGTCTGCGTTTTGTGTTTCACATATCCAGGAAGGGACTGTCTTCATGGTTGCCACCTATTACGTAGGATAGGGTCTGGCAATAGGAAGGGTCAGTTGGGGGCTTCAGCTTAGAGCTCACTGTCTCTTGTGTCCCGTCCCAGGGTTCAACAGCTACCGGGGAATTGCTGTCCTAGCAATTCCCTAACAGTTAGTCGAATAAAAATCTGAAAAGTGTGACGTGCAAATGTATTTAGTCCCCCTATATTTATACTTAGTAGAACCACCTTTTGCTGAAATTACAGCTCTCTTTTGGGGTATGTCTCTTCCAGCTTTGGGCATCTAGAAACTGAGATTTTACCCATTCTTCTTTGCAAACTAGCTCTAGCTTAGCCAGACCGGACGGAGAGCGTCTGTGAACAGCAATCTTCATGTCTTACTATAGATACTCAATGGGATTTAGGTCTGGACTTTGACTGGGCCATTCTAGCACACAGATATTCTTTGACCATTCCACTGTGGCTTTGGCTGTATGGTTAGGGTCATGGTCTTTCTGGAAGATGAATATCCTACCCAGTCTCAGGTCTTTTGCAGCCTCCAACTGGTTTTCTTCCAAGATTGCCCTGTATTTGACTCCATCAACTCTGACTAGCTTCCTTGTTCCTGCTGAAGAAAAGCATTCCCATATCATTATGCTGTCACCACCATGTTTCACAGTGGGGATGGTGTGGTCAGGGTGGTGAGCAGTGTTACTTTCCCACCACGGATAGAGCTTTGCATTTAGACCAAAAAGTTAAAGGCCAGATTTGTAGAGTGCACGACTTATAGTTGTCCTATGGACAGATTCTCTCACCAGAGCTATGAATTTCTGCAGCTCCTCCAGAGTGAACATGAGCCTCTTGGCTGCTTTTCTGACCAGTTCTCTCCTCGATCTGTCAGTAAAGGTGGACAGCCATGTCTTGGTAGGTTTGCAGTTGTAGAATACTTTTTCCATTTTTGGATGATGGATTGAAAACTGGGCCTTGGGTTGCTCAAAGTTTGGGACATGTTTTTATAACCTAATCCTGCATTAATCTTCTACACAACTTTATCTCTGGCCTTTCTGGTGAGTTCCTTTGTCTTCATAATGCTGTTTGTTCACTAGTGGTATTTAACAAACCACTGAGGCCTTCATAGAACAAGTGTATTTATGCTGAGACTAAATGACACACAGCTGGACTCTATTAACTAATTAAGTGACTTCTGAAAGCAATTTATTGCACTGGATTTTATTTAGGGGTATCAGAGTATTGTTTCCTGTGAGGGTTACCGCGCTCTGCATTTTGATTATTTGTGTATTACCTTTGGCTTCATTTTTGACTGTGTTCCTGCATCTTCAACATTATCTGCTTAATTTTGGTGTATGACCTCTGCTTATCTCTGACCTGTGAACCTGACCTGCCCATCTTGACCCTTTGGCTATTTTCCGATCTTGCTCTTCTGCTGCCTTGCCACAGACCTTCAGACCATACCTGATTACTAGAGATGAGCGAACACTGTTTGGATCAGCCAATCCGAACAGCACGCTCCCATAGAAATGAATGGAAGCACCTGGCATGCAGACTTTGCCTGCGGCCGGCCGCTTGACCCCCCGCATGCCGGCCGCCTCCATTCATTTCTATGGGAGCGTGCTGTGAGCGTGCTGTTTGGGACGGCTGTTCCGAACAGTGTTCGCTCATCTCTACTGACTACGCTTTACCTGACTCTCTCTGGCCTTGTCAGGCTTGCACCTACTCCAGGAGAGGTATGAACTGGTAGCCTTCCTGCAGAGAAGAACAGATCGGGTGAAGATTGGGGTGAAGAATGGAGAGGCTACTTAGATAACTTCCTTGGAAGTGTTCCAAAGTGAAACCAGTTGGCATAGTGGGTCCAAATTCGCTGTTCAATATGTTAGCCCACATTTTGCCAGGGATTCTATTTCTAATGAAAGCAATACAATATTCCATAAAATCCCTTGGTAAATCATGATACATCCACTGAGTAGCTGCACGTAGACATAGATTCTTTCTTCTTTGTACATTTGGTATTTTAAGAGATTAAAGGAGTTGTCCATCCACAGCTGTGGCTGAACAATCCAACTTGCTGTGAATGAACAACCCCTTTAACAGCAAAATAAGTACAAAATATTTGACAAGTGTTCCTTCTGTAGGAGAAGAAATACGACCCAAAAGGCTATAACGTCCCACAACGTAATGATCACCAGACTAACTGTGATAGGTACAGTGCATTTTTTATCTATTTTTTTTTTTTTTTTAATTTTATGTATATTACAGTGTTGGGTTAAGCACAACGGATTTTGCCACTTGTGTTATATATAGATTTTCTTAGGGGTTTGAGTGAGCCAGATGAACTAAGGCTTATTCAGCTGTTTTGACAATATGTTGAAAAAAACAAAAAACAAACCCAAAATGGACTCCTAAGCATTTTTTAACGTCCGTTACTGTTCGTTATTATAGGTGTCTAGACACTTTCATAATAGAACTCAGATTACGTGAATGCCCCCTAAGTGTATCGTTCCATTGTGCATCTCTACTGGGGTTGCCACACAATGTACTAAAATATTATGATAGCTTGTGATGGCTATAGTCTTCAGTCGGAGACACAGCCACAAAAGCTATGGCTGAGTGTATGGGCCCATTGAAATATATGGCTCCATATTTTTATCTGACATTGCTGACCTGCAATTGCAAATAATAATGCATTTGTGTGCATGAGGCTTTACAAGTCCTATACAAATTAATTGGTTTTTCACTATCGGACTGGTTGTTGCTATAACCGCATAGAGATACATTGCGTGGTATCACCTTTAAGGTAGGCAATACTGTTGAGGCAATGACTTTTTGCTGATACCACACGGTGTACTGGAAGCAACTATAGTGCAACCAGTAATGATATATAGCTAAAATGGTGTTTCCCTTGCTAAGAAGATAAAGCACTGGTAGCTCAGGGACTGAATGGAGCTATATCCAATCCAATCCAATCCAATCCCAATACATTGTGTAGCAGCACCGTAACTATGCTATAACATTAAACATCAAATAAATATAACCTTGCATAATCACCCAACAAAAATTTTATTTTTTAATATTTTCAGGAAGTACATAAATAAAGAAAAAGATGGAAACAGAAGTAATAAAGAACAAAACTTGGTAAGTTACTGGCCAACCTTTTTTCCACATTTAGGCTAAGGCCCCAAGTAGCGAGCGGCAGACAATAAGCGCTGTGGAAAAGACTGTGATGGAAGCTCATCATGTTTTTCCGCAGCGCTTCTCACAGAAAGTCTACAGAGTTTTCCTCTGCTGACGTTCTGCTTCTAATATACCTATACAGTGTATAATTGGCATACTGCAATTTGCAAAAAATCTATTCTGCAATGTGTGGATGGGATTAATCAGAATACTGTATAACACTGTCGTTTCTTGCCTTGGAGTTTTCACTCTGTGGGGCCACCACCCTTACAAGGGTTTAAAAGGGTTATATCATGATTAACAGCATTATGGCATATCCAAAAGACCTGCATCTATCTCTAAGATTCATCCCAGGACCTTCGACCTATCTCTAAGGCTGAGTGCACACAGGGTCTTTTGGTCTGGAAACTGAGGAGGAGGCCGCCTCAATTTTTGGGCCTAGTCAGGAGGAGGGAGTGTCTTCAGGCTGATTTGCGAGGCAAATCAGCCTGAAGAATGAGCATGTCCGTTCTTTTTTCCGGGAGCCAGAACAAACGGCTCCCAGAAAAAAGATCTGCATGGATTTCCTTCTACAAAGACATACTGATAGGTAAAAAAAAAAAAAAAAAAAAAAAAAAAAGTACAGTGTGATCCCTATATGGGACTCACAATCTACATTAAAAAAAAATTTCAATGGGAGCCATCTTTTTGGTCAGGATTTTGTGGTGAATTCGGCCTCAAAATCCTGACCAAAAAACTCAGTGTGAACTCAGCCTGAGGGTAAGTTCACACTGGGTTTTTTGGACCGGAACCTGAGGTGGAGGCCGCCTCAGGTTCTGGTCCAAAAGCCGGATAGCCGCGACTGAAAGCCGGTGCACTGCACCGGCATCCAGCCACGCACTCCGCTCCGGATTAGGCCCAATGAATGGGGCTAGTCCGGAGGAGAGAGTGTCTTTAGGCCGAAACGCAAGGCGACTTGGCCTGAAGAATGAGCACCTCGCTTCTATTTTCCGGGAGCCGGATGAAACGACTCCCGGAAAAAACTCCTGAGCGGCTCCCATTGATTTCAATGGGAGCTGTCTCTTTGGTCAGGATATCGAGGCGGATACAGCTTCAAAATCCTGACCAAAAAACTATGTGTGAACTTACCCTTAGTGTCACCCCAGGACCTGCAACCTATCTTTAAAACATACCCCTCCTGGCTCACCTCATTCACAGGCCAAATCAAAGCTTCGGCTTGAAAGAAACAGCTGAGCCGACTGAACTACACTTTTTCTGTAACTTCCTTAGAAATGAATGGGAGTAATGAAAAGAGGGGAACACAGTGAGCTACTGTATACTGTTTGTATATTATCTATTAAACAATGGAAATGGCCTAGATCAATGTGTTGAGCTGTCACAGCATGGTTTTGGGGGTTCAGTATTAGAAGTGGGGCCCACACCTATCAGACATTTATAGTGCATCATGTGTAATCCAAAAGAATGTCATTTGTGGTACAATCCCTTGCAGTACATGGTTTTCAGCTGAAATGCCATATTTTTTCATGACTTTATGTCAGGCATTTGATGTACAGACTTTGCTAAATCAGCTCAATTCATTTTAATTCAGAATATTTAGGCCCATTATCCAGCTCCTAGTATTGTATGTTGTATCCCACAATGCAAAGGTCCGGAAGACTTTTCAAGCATATTAACACTAGATCATAATTTTCAGCGTTGGTGCTACCCACACTTCACAATGCTTGTTTTTTAAACTACTGCAATGTTTTTATTACTATCCCAGGACTGTGTTATATAGTTACAGAACAGGGATAGATCCTAGTGGCACCACCAGTGATATTCCATAGCATCAGTTTCTCTTCTGTGATTGGGCCATCTGAAATTAGCAACAGAGCACCTCGCCATAGTGTCTGTTCACAGGGGGGCACTACTGGCAATAGCGGCGACAGCTCCACCATGATTTCTCTCTTTTTAACCACTGTGATCAATATTTTCTTGTACTGTGATAACTTTGTGTCAAAGCACAGGGATAGAGCTGCAGCAGGTAATAGAAGTGGCTGTGGCTATGATTTCACACTGCTGCCAATGATTTTTTGGGTTGTAGACCAAAGGGAGAGTGTAGGGAGGAGAATGAAGGGGAAAGAGCTGCCTAGCAAATTTGATGGGGAGTGACTTCATAGGCAGATCATGCAAATGCCATCATCAAGTTATGTTAAGTAGCTAAATCTGTACACTGCAGCTGTCAACATGGGCCGTACATTCACTGAGCAAGACTTTCAACAGTTTGTTTCTTTTCATTTTGAAGTTCTTATTCTATGTACATTGGCTTTCTTTAAGTTCTTATTCTATGTACATTGGCTTTCTTCAAGTTCTTATTCTATGTACATTGGCTTTCTTCAAGTTCTTATTCTGTGTACATTGGCTTTCTTTCTAATCTTTACCTTAATTTTGCTTACTTATTTACAATCATTGTGTACAATTTGTATTTGTGGAGCTGCAGAAAGTTAACATCAATCTTAAAAAACAAAAAACAAACAAAAAAACCCCCCAGGCAATTGCAGACACATGCATATCGCAACAAAATTGCAGTGTGCAATCAACATATTAGTTAAATTCTAAGGACCCCTTCACACGGCGTAAGCATGCCGCTCATTTAGATACGTATACACATGTCCGAGCGTGGCGCTTCAAAACAGAGCCCATTGATTTCAATGGGAAGCGCGCGTATATGCCGATATACGAGCGCTTCCCATTGAAATAAATGGGCTCTGTTTTGAAGCGCCGCACCGCTACATTTATAGTTCTATTAGGTTGTAACCATTTATTATTAATGTGTCATAATTGCAATTGTCCACAAGATGGCACCAGCGACCTAAACATTGTAGATGCCTGTAAGAAAGCAGAGAAATGTCAAATTACTTCCAGGTATAATAACCTTGCAGTATACCTGCATACACTGCAGCAGGTACTTTTTTATAAATGTATTTATTTACTCAGATTAATGTGAATTTAGTTATGATCACTTTGCAGTTCGTTGAAAATGCTACTCTGTTAACCCTTTAGGGACATAGAGTCGGTACGAGAAGTATTCAGACCCCTTTAAATGGGCTCTATCAGCAAAATCATGCTGATAGAGCCCCACATATGCGTGCATAGCCTTTAAAAAGGCTATTCAGGCACCGTAAATGTTATATTACAATACCCCCCCCCCCCCCCCGTTTTAAAATAATAACCTAAAAAAGAATGTGCTCTACTTACGGAACGTGCACCCTGGGCGGGCATTCAGGGTGTGTCTTCATCTTCTTCCCCGCCTCTTCTTCCTCCGATGTCTTCGGGTCCCGTCCTCCTCCGGCGCTTGCTCGCAGACACTGATAAAAAAAAAAAATAGCCTGGGCGCATGCGCAGTAGCCGTAGTAGAAGCGGCGTGCTACTGCGCATGCGCCCAAGCTATTTTTTTTTTATCAGTGTCCGCGAGCGAGCGCCGGAGGAGGACGAGACCCGAAGACATCAGAGGAAGAAGAGGCGGGGAAGAAGATGAAGACACACCCTGAATGCCCGCCCAGGGTGCACGTTCCGTAAGTAGAGCACATTCTTTTTTAGGTTATTATTTTAAAACGGGGGGGGGGGGGGGGGTAGTTTAATATAACATTTACGGTGCCTGAATAGCCTTTTTAAAAGCTATGCATGCATATGTGGGGCTCTATCAGCATGATTTTGCTGATAGAGCCCATTTAAAGGGGTCTGAATACTTCTCGTACCGATTTTGCTGATAGAGCCCCTTTAAATTTTCCAGAGAGAGAGAGAGAGAGAGAGAGAGAGAGGGACAGTGAATGGACCCGAAAACAGCTCCTGGGAGGTGAGAAAGGTGGGATTAGGTTGCTGGGAAGATTGGGCATGTTGTGAGGAAGGAGGACCAGACTGTTGGGTAGGAGGAGGAGTTGAGGTAGAGGCTGACTGGCTGGTGGAGAATGTGCTGGAAGCATTGTCCGCCAGCCATTGTAACACCTCTTCCTGGTGCTCGGGCCTGGTTAGGGTTGTACCCTGTACCCTACTTAATGTGGCCATCAAGCCGGAGACTGTGCGGAAGCGCAATGCTTGCTGCCGCAGAGCAGTAGGCACAGTAGACACTGTTGGTTGAGCGCAACCTTGCTCCACATCTGCATTTCCATGCCCCCGTCCTTGTCCCCTTGTGCTAGCCTTACACATTTTTTGATTTATACTAATGCCCTTTTATGGTCTATACACCCCTGAGAAAAGATGTTTGTCACGTATTTAGCAAGAAGTACCTGCTGTGGATTCCTGCTATTTTTTTTTTTTGGGGGGAGGCACCCCTAACAAAAGCTGGTGTGCACGTATATAGCAACAAGTAACTGTTCTGTATCCCTGTTTTCCACCGTCCGTGGAAAGCTCCACTCCTTTCCCTGCAGTGTATAGCTCTGAGAAGAGCTGTTGTTGTTATTTGGTTTTTCCCTGCCTATCTGAAGCTAATCGCTATCTAGCCCTCGGCAGATATGTTTCTCTCCCTATCTCTGACCGCAAATCTGGCGAATAGGGCGGCGACCGTTCTTATAAATGGGAGGTCACATGTTTTCGGCAGCCAATCGTTTTTTTCAATTCTTTTCACTGCCTCCGTTGTCGTAGTAACTGTCCCACCTCCCCTGCACAGTTATTGGTGCAAAAAACGCACCAGGGAAAGTGGGAGGGAATTTTTACTGCGTATGCTGCGTGGTATTCGATTGGGAACGAATACCTCGAACGGCCTGATATTCGATCGAATACCTATTTGATTGAACGGTGTTCGCTCATCTCTAATCACCATGCCTCACCATGCCTATATGAAGCACAAGACTCCAAAATATCTTCATTTCTGCTGCATTTACTTGGGTCCTAGATTCCTGTCGCCCACAAAATCAGGAAGCTGAGGCTCATGTTTCAGGTGGCGGGGGTCCACAGCTGGGCATGAATTTCAGGAGTTGACTCAGCTATTGTTCTGGCGTGCCTCCTTGGAGGAAAAAGGAAGGGAGTTTAAAAATTTTAAATAAAAAACAAACAACTGTATTGTGTATTTAAGTTCTATTTGCATGCATGGTTCTGCTTTGCTAGTGACTGTCTGACTTTTAGACCTAGTCTGCTCCTCTTCTTGTGTACCTGTGGCCTTTGGCCTTCTGTTCCTAGTGCCTGTAGCCTCTGTAGCCTTTCTGCTGTATTCCTGTTTTGCCCATTTCTGCCTTGTCTGAATTATGTATTAGCCTTTTATCTTTTTGGCTTGTGCACTTCTGCTTCATGTAGCTGTGAGCCTTTTGCTACCAGTTGTATGTCATGTCCTGATTCCTGTTAGGCCCAGCTTCTGTGTATTCTGTTCCAGTCATGTATCCCTTTCTGATTTTAGCCTGTATACTTGTTTAACCTGGTTTTAGAGTGTGTTCACACTGGTCAGAAATTTGTATGAGCTGCTCATGCTTGTTGATTTTATGAAATGATCTTCTAGCGGTGATCTATCTAGGCTGCACAGAGTCTGTTTCCATGTGTGCATGCCCCATTATTCTCAACATGTTACAGCTAAGCTTAGCTAGTGGACATTTTCATATAATAACTAGAGATGAGTGAACAGTAAAATGTTCGATATTCGTTTCGAGTAGCCCCACAATATTTGACTACTCGAATCGAATATCGAATCCTATTATACACTATGGGGGAAAAATGCTCGTTTCAGGGGTAGGCAACGTTCGATCAAATAGAACTTACCAAGTCCACGAGTGAGGGTCGGGCTGGATTCTCCGAGCAGTCTTCTCCGTGCAGCTTCCCCGCGGCGTCTTCCGGCTCTGAATTCACTCTGCCAGGCACCGGGCCTGGTCAGAGCCGACTGCGCATGTCCGCACTACAAGAAAATGGCCGCTTACAGTCAAAGCGGCCATTTTCTTGTAGCGCGGGCATGCGCAGTCGGCTCTGCCCAAGCCCGATGCCTGGCAGAGTGAATTCAGAGCCGAAAGATGCCGCGGGGACGCTGTGAGGAGGAGACTTCTAAAGGTAGGAGAAGAACCAGCGTTGATTGTCCGACTGTAGCATTTGGCCAATCAACGCTGGTTCTGCATCGAATTTTTCCATTCAAATAGCGAGTAGTATTCGATCGAGTACGAGTATTTAGAATACTGTAGTATTCGATCGAATACCTACTCGATCGAATACTGCTTGCTCATCTCTAATAGTAACCATACAACTTCTCAATAAGTAAGTAATGAGTAATATAAAGTACAAAAAACATACAAGAAGAGTAAAAAGAATGAAAATTGCCACCCATGTATAATGTCACCGTAGGCAACAATACATATTATGCGTCAATATAACTGACACAAAATAGGAACCTATTTCAATCATTTATTTTTGTATCAGAACCAGCGTGGGAGCAGGGAGGTGTTGGTCAGGGTTTAATGCTGTTTTTTTCTGTTCAGGCTGTGCATCAGCATGACAGGATTTCCGAGGTATTGACTGTAACTTTTCTAATACCAGAAGATGGTGGAGCAACAGAACCTGTCTTCTAAGCTGCTCTACCATTTTCTGGGATTAGTGCAGCCATAGTCAGAGTCTTAAAAATCCTATCCAGCTCATGGTTCACAGACTGTACAGAAACTATCATTGCCCTCCACTCCCTCCAGGAGCAGGGAACCCACCCAGGAAGGCTTTTGCATAGGGAATAATAGATATGGCCATTTTTGAGTTAACAACCATAGCCCAAGAGCCAAAACAAGCTCCTGCATCTTCATAAGAGGCACTTATCAGGGCAGGTGCCTGGCCATTTTCCTTTAGTCTTTATTATTTGGAAGGTTGAGACCCATCATTATCTAGTTTAATCTCCTATAAATAGATATACTCCTATTGGACTGTTCATTGAAAATCATGCTAATAAAACTAAATATTTGTCCTAAAACATTCAGGAAGAAAATGAATTAAATGTAAAGCATGAGGATCCTGATGGGAATGGTATTTATGGAAAAGAAAGGTAAGTGATATAACATTTCTTATTTACTTCTATGCAAGTCATTGATATTGTTATATTGAATGTGGATCCGCAGTAGTTCTGGCACATAGGAGAGAAAAGAGCAGATGAATGTAAAGTGCTATAGTCGCTCTTTTGTGTAATAAATACACACTACCTCTCCATTGTGGGAATCAAAATAATGTATAATAAAAGAATTTCCTTTCATGGACCTGATAATGGAATGGGGACATAAAGACGAAAACCCAGTTGTATTGCCTACAGCGGCATAAGGCACAGGTGTGAACACACAGATAACACGGGTTCCTTTCTGTACAAGAATCTG
The DNA here is from genome assembly GCF_031893055.1 of Leptodactylus fuscus. Lineage (NCBI taxonomy): Eukaryota > Metazoa > Chordata > Amphibia > Anura > Leptodactylidae > Leptodactylus > Leptodactylus fuscus. The sequence continues at coordinate 222,902,608 of NC_134265.1, read as the reverse complement.
CAGATTATCTGACCTGCAGAAGTGTTGTTTGTCCCATTCAGCAGGAGGGAGGGGGAGGGAGAGAAATACAGGAAATGAGAAGCAGACACTGCATAATAAAGAGTAGCTCTTGTAAGGGAGTTCCATTGTGAGTTTTGCTATTGGAGCATGTGTATGCCTTTGTTGTATGCCTCTAGTAATACATTATGTCTTTAATAGTCCACGGCCATAGAGTAATTTATTATGTCAAATTATCAGGTCACTCTGTCTCAAATCTGAATTTGTGCATGATACTCAAAATAGATTTGACAAATGCTCAAGAGTTTTTTTTTTTTTTTTTTTTTTAATGTATTTTGGGCATACATCTCTCCATACAATAAATATATCATCTGAGGATAGCTAGCAGTTCATGTAGAAATATTTGAAAGTGGATAACCCTGTGTAAACACTCAGCTAACCCTCAGTGGATTATGTACACACATTTGCATATTACCTGATCAGCTCTAGGCAACATGATGACACACTGGATGGGGAAACACCTTTAATCCAAATTGACAGTTTGCTGGGGGAAAAAGAAAATCTAATTTGTTGTAAAATTCTAAAACGACAGCTATGAAGATACTGTATAAAGTCCAGAAAAAAGAAAAAGCATACAGCCCTGTTCTCCAATCAATAGTGAAGCAAATAAATGAATAAGTCACTCACTCATCAGGATTGCTGGTATAGCAGAAGTAATATGCGGATCCGTATTGACCGGGGCTCGGAGATCTCCCTCGGCAAGGACGAAGTATAATGGAGAAAATGAAGCGGGTATCCGGTACGAAGGTAGCCAGAAGTTAACAGAGTTCTCCTCAAATGGAACTGAGGGGGAATATCGATGCCAACAACACACTCATTATATGGCTTCCCAGTGAGCTGCTGAGATGCCGGAACGATCACCGGCACAGTGCAAGGAACGAATTTAGCGGCATGGCAGCTGCCGAAACGTCGGAGCAGGCAGATAATCAATGCCAACAACACGCTCATTATATGGCGTCCCAGCGAGCTGGTGAACAATCACAGGCATGGCGTGATGAACAAGTTCAGCAGCAGGACAGCTTAAGAGCTGCCAAAACGCTGGAGCAGGCTAAGGCCCCATGTGATGTACCGTTGCAAAAATGTGCTGTGGAAAAAACTGCAGTAGGAACAGTTTTGGAAATCGCTGAATGTCTGGAGTGCATATATTAACACAATGTAGGGATGGAATTTGCTAGAATCCCATCCACGTTGCAATGGCTGTAAAATGCCACGTAGGGCCCCGGCCTTAAAGTTTGTTTTTTTTTCTCAGCCAATAAATAGATTGACGTTCAAAAGAGCTACCTGGGGTAGATCTAAACTAAGCTCGGATGGTGGTGGCACTGACAGACACATTATGATTACTGCTGGATTTGGTGGCAGCTGCTATGTGCAGTCATCTCTCGTATCTCTTATTTGGAATTTTTTTGTTTACCAAATGGCAAATCGATGGCAAGGTGAAAGAGCTGCAAACATATAAATAGCCATGAACTTACAGGCACACATGTAGGAACTACCGGTAGGTCTGTCTGTACTCACAAGAAATCACATCACCAGCTCATTTGGTAAAATAGAATTGGGAGTGGCAACAAGTAAGCAAGACCATTCTGTTCTTTCTCCCTATGGTTGTCTTTGTAGACCACATTCACACCTAGCACATGGTCATCGTCATTATCATCTCCACCTGCTTCTCCTCCTTTATGCAAACTTCAGTTATAATCCATAAAGGAATGTGTATCCAATAAACAGCAATTTGTACCCATTCAACTTTAACTCCCACCTGGCCAAATTACTGGCAGTGCAGTTGCTGCTGTGCCACTTAGTGGAATCCACTGCGTTTCACCAACTAATGGCAGCACACAGTCTCGATAGAGGATATCTAGCCACTATTATTTCTCTACAAAAGTGGTCCTTGTTTGATATTGCCATGAGGGCCTCTACTTGTAAATGTCCATGCGGGAAAAAGGTATATGCCAACCGTTTAAATGTGGAGCATCAATTTTTGACAGGAACAATACATTAGCTATGATGGCCCATTGGCGCATCAGACCACAGTCTAGAAACATAGCAAGGTCCAGTGCTTCCTAGTACTGACACCACCTCATGGATGCAGGGCAAGCACAATTTCAACACCAGGCATCTCCTTCAGTTCCTCCACACTGGACCATTTACTACTCCCACTTTCACCAGTTGCTTACACTCCCCTCCATCATTTCATGGTTGTGAGGCAACGTGCACATTCAGTGGTACTGTTGCATATGCTGGAACATCACTTTGAGCAGCAGTTTATGGTTACTGTATGCATAAAACCACAGACCCAATGGAGTGGATAACTGAAAGGAAGAAGAGTAACTTTTATCTCATGATCAGTAATGAAAGATTGTTCATCTTTTTCATCTGGAAAGGCAGTAGGTGCACAGATAGTGTGTCCCAAATTTTTCTTGAAATTGCCACTATGCTAACATGAAGTTGATGTAGCATGTGCTTCTATACAGAGATAACTGTCAGGACAGCCCTGGTTCTTTTCTGCCTGCCAAATATTGTTCAAAGGGGCATAGAATCCTTTCCATGTCAGAAGATATTCTAGCATTTCAGCTGTCAAACAGGACAGACACGCTGATAGTACGCCCCAAATATTTATTGAAATTCTGTAAATTGTCACTCTGCCAACATACAGTTGATATGGCATTAGCCCCCATACAAGTGGCAGGGTGATCTAGGTTATTTTCATAGAACCTGTTCCAGTTCAGAGTAAATTCTATCTTTTTCAGCTGGTAGGCCAGGTACGCTAAGGGTGCATTCACACGGAGTAAAATGGAGTATAATTTGGAGTGTAATTTTTACACGTGTAAAAAAAGTACACGTGTATTTTGGAGCGTTTTTTTTACATGTGGAGTTTACGGAACGTTTTTTGGAGCATTTACGCGTGTAGAAAAACACGCTCCGTAAACACTCCAAAAAACACTCCGTAAATGCCACGTGTAAAAAAACGCTCCAAAATACGCACGTAAATTTTTTACACGTGTAAAAATTACACTCCAAATTACACTCCATTTTACTCTGTGTGAATGCACCCTAATAAGTGTTTTCCTTAAAGGGGTTGGCCACCCTTAAGCTGAAAAAACCACAGTGCCCCAGGCAACTCAGAAAGATGGTTATAGGACAAATGTGCGGTAAAAATGAAATTTATCTTACCTGTTCCCCATTAAAATGAGATATTGCAGCATGAGCTCAGCCGGCCTGTGTGGGCGGGACATCAATAAACTGAAAGTAAAACTCCTGGCCTACATTCCAGGCTGAGGCGCATCACAGCGCTGCCCACACATAGGATGTGATCACACAGCTTCATTCACCTCAGCACCTCCGGCTAGCAGAATGCGCTCACAATGGCTGTCACTGTCACAACACTGGGCTGAATCCTAGGGGTCCTGCACAACTAATAGCCGCTGAGGGCCGCTATGATTCATCCAATATGGAAGGAGCCCCAAAACACCTTCTTTAGCGCTAAATTCAAATAGACTAATCAATAAAATGCCACTGGACACCATCGATTACAATAGGGTTGTGACTAAATCCTATACACAGTAAGGACCTGGTCCTTAACACGTATAGTATTAGCCGCCTCAGTGTCATCTATTTCACATTACTGGTCCGGGCCTTTTTTCCCCCTAGTGGTCAGGATCTGAACTGAAGTAGTATTTAGCCAGCTCACAGTAAAATGGCTAAATCTCCTACTCCAGAAGGACCAGGTCCTCACCAGTGACTGTGTGTGTATATATATATATATATATATATATATATATACACACACACAGCCAGGTCCTCACCAGTCCAAATTCCAGAGAAAAGTTCAAATTCTTATGACCCCCCTTGCAAGATACCCACAGCGGAGGGGATAACTTGTCGCAGGTAGCCCCTGTAAGTCTACCCCCGCACTGCTGGCAGTTATTTCACCAATAGCCATATATTTCCTGTGCACCCCCAGACAAGCATTCTATATCTTTCTAGTGCACCCCCATAGTGTTAATAAGCACTCCACAGCTCAGAACACTCCAAACAAGTTTCACCCAGCTCCCCATGTGTCTTTTATGGCCGAAGCCCAACGTTTGCCTCTCATGGAAACCTAAGGCTTAGTTCACATGTAAATTATGTATGGATTATTTTGTCACCGGAAAAAAACGCTTCCTAATTAGGAAGCGTTTTTTTGGACCTTGGCCTGTTTTTGTGGAGCTTTTTTTTTGTAAAAACTGCTTCCAACAAGGCCAGGCGGTTTTCCCATCCCTTAAAAGAGAACGGACCGCAAAAACCGCATTGCGTTTTTACCGCGCGGTTTTTTGTAGAAAAAAAAAAAAGCGACGCATTTGTATGCAAAAAAACGCGCGGTAAAAAAAGCCTGAAGAAAGATCATGTAGCTTCTTTTTTCGTCTAGGGTAAAAAAAACGCTAGCAAAAAAAAAAAAAAGCCTCTACATAGACTATCATTGTATGGAGCCGGATTATGACGTGGATTCCGCTGTCAAAATCCGCCTCCATGTCCCCGTGTGAACTAGCCCTAACACAGATATGAAAGATTCCTCCATTCTTCATGAGCCTCTTGTGCATCGCCAAGCACCCCCTTCCTGAATGTATCTTCAGTGCAAGAAGCACACACAACCACCCCCCAGCTCTCCATGTGCCTCTCTACTATGCACCCCACATCTCTCCTCCATAGTACACCATGCACCCCACATCTCTCTCCCCACAGTACACACTACACCCCACATTATACAATCTCTCCACCTCCACACTACAACATGCAGCTTACAACTCTTACCCCATAGTACACCATGCACCTGAGATCTGCTCCCCCCCCAGAGTACACCATGCATCTACATCTCTCAGCCCCACTACACAATGCAGCCCAGATCTCTCCCCCAGATTTATCCTCCCCTCCACACCTTGCACCCTACATCTCACCCACACTACACAGTGCAGCCCACATCTTTCACATCCCCACAGTACACCAGGCACCTCACATCTCTGCATGTTCCTCCACTGCAATGGGATACAACTTTTATACAGTACATGTTCAAGGACCTTCTTGCAAGCACAGACACGCCTACCCAGTAACAAGAGTAGAGAGTCATGTGACTGTGACGTCATAAGGTCCTTGCTGAGTAGTGAAAGACCAGGCAGAAGAGCAGAGCAGGCACAGACACGTGACATGGTCAAGCTGGGTCACATGCCCCTCCATGTCACGAGCTCAGTGGTCAGAGGAGGAGTGTCAGAGAGCCGGCAGAGCCAGGTAAGCGGGGGGCGTGGCTTCAAAAATAAAGAGACAGAAGCAGAATTGAAAATGAATGTCTATGAGAAAGTTTATTATTTATCTTTGGGCTACACATTACAGACTGTTAGTTATAAACTGGACAACCCCTTTAAATAATAATAAGCCATACATAATTTACGTGTGAACTAAGCCTTAGGTTTCCATGAGAGGCAAACGTTGGGCTTCGGCCATAAAAGACACATGGGGAGCTGGGTGAAACTTGTTTGGAGTGTTCTGAGCTGTGGAGTGCTTATTAACACTATGGGGGTGCACTAGAAAGATATAGAATGCTTGTCTGGGGGTGCACAGGAAATATATGGCTATTGGTGAAATAACTGCCAGCAGTGCGGGGGTAGACTTACAGGGGCTACCTGCGACAAGTTATCCCCTCCCCTGTGGGTATCTTGCAAGGGGGGTCATAAGAATTTGAACTTTTCTCTGGAATTTGGACTGGTGAGGACCTGGCTGTGTGTATATATATACATATATATATATATATATATATATATATATATATATATATATATATATATATATATACACACACACAGTCACTGGTGAGGACCTGGTCCTTCTGGAGTAGGAGATTTAGCCATTTTACTGTGAGCTGGCTAAATACTACTTCAGTTCAGATCCTGACCACTAGGGGGAAAAAAGGCCCTGACCAGTAATGTGAAATAGATGACACTGAGGCTGCTAATACTATAAGTGATAAGGACCAGGTCCTTACTGAGTATAGGATTTAGTCACAACCCTATTGTAATCGATCTGGTGGCATTTTATTGATTAGTCCATTTGAATTTAGCGCTAAAGAAGGTGTTTTGGGGCTCCTTTCATATTGGATGAATCATAGCGGCCCTCAGCGGCTATTAGTTGTGCAGGACCCCTAGGATTCAGCCCAGTGTTGTGACAGTGACAGCCATTGTGAGCGCATTCTGCTAGCCGGAGGTGCTGAGGTGAATGAAGCTGTGTGATCACATCCTATGTGTGGGCAGCGCTGTGATGCGCCTCAGCCTGGAATGTAGGCCCGGAGTTTCACTTTCATTTTATTGATGTCCCGCCCACACAGGCCGGCTGAGCTCACATTGCAAAATCTCATTTTAATGGGGAACAGGTAAGATAAATTTCATTTTTACCGCACATTTGTACTATAACCATCTTTCTGAGTTGCCTGGGGCACTGTGGTTTTTTCAGCTTAAGGGTGGCCAACCCCTTTAACTTTGGGCTACACATTACAGACTGTTAGTTATAAAGTGGCCAACCCCTTTAAGGTCGGGGCCCCACAGGCTGGAAACGCCGTGATTTAGCCGCGGCATTGTACAGTACTTGCAAAGTGGATGGGATTCAGGTGAATCCCATGCCCTCTTTGCAGAAACAATCGCAGTGCAGACACGCTGCCTTTTCCAAAACCGTTGCGGTTTTGAAAATCGCAGCATGTCAATTATATCTACGGAAACGCTGGCGGCTTTCCCATAGATGTAATTGTAACAGAAAGTCTGGGAAAACTCTGAAATTTCTGTTCAAAGCGCTGCGGGAAGAACCACAATGCGTTCATGCCATGGTTGTTTCCGCAGCGCTTTATTGCGGTGGTTCCGGCCCATGGGGTCTTAGCCTAAATTTTGTAATTTTCCCTTTGTGTCTTCTGCTTTTGCTCCCATAAGGGGTAAACGTTTGATGACTTTTGTATGAAGTCAATTCTGTATCACTTCAGTTTTCAAGTGGCAGGCACGCTGACAGTTTACCACAATTTTTTTGGCAAATTATGTAGTTGTCAGTGCCACATACTGTTGGCATAAAAGGAAGAAAATTAAACAAACTCACCATTGCATCTTCAAATACCAACACAATGTTGGAGTGGAATTCTAAGTGAATACAGGGATAATTTTTAGTTTCTTGTTTTATTTATTTATTTATTTTTATTTTTAAACCCAGTTCATCACTTTTCAACCAGGCAACAAATTTGCTTTCCTAATAACAAGCCTTACTCATCAGCAAAACGAGTTATTTTCTCTATAAAAGAGTTGCATTTTGCAATATTAGCCGCCATGTGTCTATAAAAAAAATCGTAGGCAAGTACTTATTCCAAAAAAGGGTAATTTTTGAAGCATTTTAAATGCTAAAATGTATATTAATGGACGGAAGCACAGTGTATGTTTATACCAGGAGTTTGTATCCATGGCTTTTTCCACAGACATACATGTCACTTCCACTTTGACATAACTTCAGCTATGTTTGCCATAGAGAGCTAGAAATTGGAGAGAGATTCCCAGGAGCCTTGACAGTGTTCTACACTCTGTTATAAGACAATTTAAGATGTGGTTTCTACCAAACTTGTTCAACAAGAAAAAAGATCTGGGGCCCGAGCACCCAAGCCCAAAATGAATCTTGATAGGTTTGACCATCTCTACTCAATAGTATCCAGTAAAAAATCACAACTTTTGCCACAAAATGGAGTGTGCCAAAAGAACTTTAAATACATTTCTGCTGTTATGATCATTCTTAGTATTCTCTTTTGTAAGAATACATGCATCATTCTTTGTTTATGTATTCCGTTAGTTTTCTTTCCCTTGCATTACATGAAAAGGTAGCCTGGTCCTAATGTGAAGTCCATATTCTGGGTAATGGTGTTTTATAACACTCAGATGATTGTGTCATTTGCATTAAAGTACAGTAGATTCTATTTTCAATTACCATTTCTATCATCTTGACTGTGCATATGTTGTGTAGTATTGTACATATGTTAATTAGTAAATGTATGTTGGAGTCACAACTGTTTACTTCATTTTTGGATGATAAGACATTCTGTTTTTTCTTCCGCAAAAGATCTGAACTGAATACAGACATTGTTGCCTGCTATCAACATCTGGCAGATTTACTCAATGAATTAGAATGTAAGTCTATGCATTATAGAGAATGAAACATTATGTAAAACGTTGACTAGTTTTGTGCCGCTTCATTTGTCCTTTCGTCCTTTTCAAGGTCTAAAGATGAATAATGTGAGATTAGATAATGAAAAAGAACAGATTTTAAAATTTCTTCTAAGGACTATACAAGACTTTCAGGTAAAACATAGAAAATCAAAAGCAAAGGATGTTCTCTCACCTAGAAAAGGTGGGTTAAAGGGGCTTCACGTTCATTGGTCACATGGCAATGCAACTGCTCAGTCCCATTAAAATGAATAAGACTTAGTGGGTTCCATATACTGTGCCTCAGAGAATTGCACCATGCCCCAAACAATTGTGTACTGTGCCCCATAGTGTTTTATGTACACTGGTCCACTGGTCCCTGGAGAAATACATATACTGTGCCTCAGAGAATAATATATACTGTGACCTAGAGAGTTGTATACACTATGCCCAAAGAAATTATATATATATTGTGCCTCAAACATTTATATGTACAAGGCCGAATCAAATAACCAGGCTATTGCTTTAGAATATTTATTGGTACAGTAAGTAAAAATTTCAATACACCTTATTTTTCTGTATAATCTCCTCTTTTATTCACACTTTTTCCCCCCAAATTGGAATCTGGACGCGTCTGGAACCAATTGCGCATGAACATTTCTTTCTTTCCTTCCTTTCCCAAGCAGAAAGACTGGACTTGGCCTTCTGCGGTGCTGCTTCTCCAGGTTTTTGCCATTGCATGCTTGCCTGCTTAGACTCTGGGGTGACAATGGGCCTCAAGAAATCATCCCTCTCTGTTCGATATTGTGCCAAAAGTCTTTCACACATAGCAAGACGGTTTGCTTTCTGATCTTCCGTCAAGAGGCGAGGAACCCACCTTGCCGATACTTTTTGGTAACCCAATTGATCTGAAATGATTGATTGGGCAATCCCATACGATATTCCGGCATGTGCAGCAATTTCCCATATCATCTCACGGATCGCAAGAATATTGATGTCACTGGTGCTTGTCCACGGTCGGCGTGTATAGGTCTCATTTTATACTAACTCTCGGCCATTGGAAAAAATTTTTGTGCCAGTGGTAAAACTTTTTTTTTTAGCGAACTGTGAAGTTAGTCGACGCAAAATTTTGCAGGTTTTACACCCTCCCGTGACAAACATTTTACAATAATGCATTGCTCAACAGATGTGTGCACCTCTTGCTCAGACATGATGCTACTAACAGCCAATCCGCTCTGGCGAGCCAAATCAATTTATTCCCCTCCACTTTACATCCCCACCCAACATATATCAAGACGCCACATTACACACTTCACCTAGGGAGCGTTAAAAATAAAAGTCTGGTTCATATTTGATTCGCCCTCATATATACTGTACCCAGAGAATTATATGTCCTGTGCCCCAAGTCGCTTTATATAATCTGCCTGTATATTATATATACTACGCCCTAAAGAGTTATTCATAACACACCATGCCTAGAGAGTTCCCGCTGGCAATCTCTAGCTTTGTAGCTTCTTCACTTAAAGGTAAAGGACTCTGATTCTTCTTCAGATGCTAGAAGGCAGAGGACAGTAACTTAGATTGGGCTACAGAACACAGTAGAGAGCACCTTTGTGGTCAAAGAACAGGAGAGGGCAGCTATGGAGATCAAGGCATGAAGTGAGCAGGTGTTGGGAAATTGGGAAGAAGCAGAGTATAGGAGAGACTTGTATCTTTCTCCCACACTGTTCTGTTGTCGTGCACTCTCCTAAATAGCATTTCTGTTAGTACTGGATTCATAGCAGGGAGGTAAATAGCAAATACTGGGTCCCATAGAAAACGTTCGACTTTTGCCCCTCCACCCCCACACAGCATAGCACCTCCTTTCCTGGCCCCTACATGTCATAACGCCCCATTTACACACAGTATAATGTCCAACAGTGGCCCCTCCATGCAGTATGGTGTCCCATAGTGACCCCTTCACACAGTATAATGTACCATATTGGCCTAAACATTTTTTTGGGGTTCATCACCCACAAAATTATTATACTCTTGGGTCTAGAAAATAATGATCAGAGACCCAGAGGAGGTGACAAACATAAAAAAAACAGTGTTACTCACATTTCCTGGGCTCCAGAAGACAGACGTCACATGGTTCAAGCCTGTGACGTCAGCAGAGAGTAAAACCAGCCCAACCCTTGTGACATCTTTGACAGTCACTAAAGAGGCCCAAAGACAGCAGGGAGTAATACCAGAGCCCAAGTGAGGTAAGTAACACTGGTTTTTATATTTAATCACCTCCCATGGACCTCCGATTATTATATTCCGGAGTCTGAAGAGACACGAGAGTATTATAATAGCAGTTTCAATTCAGACTTATTCAGACCGAATGGAACCACCAGATGAACTATGCGAGATGCGTTCTCCCAACAAATACTCTTGCAGCAAGCCCGCAGCCTTACTTACTGATCCCCACTCATGCTCACAGCCACCTACTCTTGCCCTTTGTCTTTCCAAGGGGTCCTGTGTGTGTCCCATATGATGTCGCTGTCAGCTACGTGATATGGGATGCACGGGGGGCCCCCTGGAGAACAAAAAGGGAAGTGGAGCTGGCCATGAGATAGAACAGATATTGGTAAGTAAATATGGCCCATTACCTGCTGGGGTAATGGGCCTTCCAAGATTGAGAACCCTGTAGCAGCCGCTATGGTTGCTTCAGTGGTAGTTATGCCACTGCTTCAAAGGGAACGTTGCATAATGTTACCGCTATTATAATGCCTCAGAAAATGTAATGGAGGCATGATTATCAGGGGAGAGACATGATTATCAGGGGAGAGGCTCCTACTATTGCTGCTGTTGTAGCCAACACATAGAGCTGCCTCTGTCAGTGCAAGTGCAGAGGGGGTGGGCAAAGGATCACAGAGAAGAACAGGTTATAGTCCTATTGATGAATTTGGTGTGCACTTCACTAGAGAGACTGACACAAGATGCACAATTATTAATAACATCGCCAATGATTTTTTGTCAAATATTCAGATTTTTTTTTACTTCTTTATATCTTAGGACTATAAAACAAATAGTGAAAGCAGCAGAGAACAAGTGGAAAAGCTTTTGAATGAACGCATTGACCTGAGAGAAAATTATCACAAGAGAATTAATCAGGTACATTTAAAACATTTTGGGTATGTAAAATACCAAATACCGTATTTTTCGGACTATAAGACGCACTTTTTTTCCCCCAAATTTGGGGGGAAAAGAAGGGTGCGTCTTATAGGCCGAATGTGGCGCCTGGCATCCGCTGTAATAGAGAGGAGGAAGCCGGCAAGTGATAGACGCCATTACAGGTGCCGGGGCCTGCGACATCGCTGCGCTCCTCTGCCCTGCATGAAGCCAGCAGCAGCTCCTCCGTCCCCCCGCCGCTGGCTTCATGCAGGGCAGGGCAGCGATGTCTCAGGCCCCGGCGTCTATCCCTCCCTGGCATCTGCCTCTCTAGTACAGCGGATGCCGGGTCTGCAGTCTGTATCAGCGGCCTCTTCTCCCCCGGGGCCGGTCCCCACCGGCCCCGTACCTGTAAAGTTGCAGGCCGGCTCCTGCGCGGCGATATCGCAGGAGCCGACCTGTTCGGGTGACAGCCGGGAGCCTAATGAGGCTCCCAGGCCTGTCACTGCTGTATTAGTATTGCGGCTGGGTCTATGACCAGCCGTAATACTAATACACAGTTGTATTGCCGTCTATGGGACTTGCAATCAAGTGACCGCAGGTTCAAGCCCCGGGGGGGGGAATAAAATAGTTAAAAAAAAAAAAAAAAAAAAGCTTTAAAAATATATAATAAAAATATGAAATAAATAAAAGTTATAAATCACCTCCTGTCCCTAGAATATATATATAAAAGTAGAAAATCATATATAATAAACCACCGGGTTTTTTTTTCAATAAAAGGTGATCTAAGCAATAGATATTCCCCAAAATGGTATAACTAAAAAGTACTTCTGGACCCGCAAAAAAAAAACACTCTATGCGTCCCCGTACAGCTGCAGGGTCACCTGTCAATGTGGCCTTGCAGCTGTTGCAAAACTACAACTCGCATATATTAAATATTTTACCAGTTTTTGCTTCAAAATTTTTTTTCCCTATTTTCCTCCTCTAAAACCTTATAGTCCAGTGCGTCTTATAGTCCGAAAAATACGGTAAGTATTACTATGTTACTATAAATCCTACTTAACATAAACCATAATTTATTATTAAACTTTCTATATTGCAATGTAAAGAATGCTGAATATTTACAAAGCCCAAACCCTTAATTAATCTGTAACATGTCTGATGGAGCGCACTATGTTCCAATATGAATACATTTTAGCAGACAGCAGATTGTGGACCCGCTCTGCTACATAACCGGTTTGACTACTCCCTCCTGATTTAGATACCTTACAAAGATCTGGTCTTCACTTTGGGGAAACTACCAGATCACTACCTCTCGGAGTGATCCAGTGTAGGTGGTAAAAGGCCAAAAGTTGGAAAAAAGTGGTCATATCCAGGCTAAAGGTTTGGAGCAAGCAAGTGTGCAAAGTCAAAAACCAACCATGGGGTCTACACAGGAAGCTCAGGTTCACAGATCAGGGACAAGCAAAGGTCATAAACAAACAAAAATAATTGAATAAATTGGTAATGCACCCAGGGGTATACAAAACAAAAAAAGAAAAAAAAGTGCACTAAAATTTAACTTTTATTAATATTCATTAAAAGCTAGCTATCCATATGATAAAAATGGTAGAAAAAGGGCTAAACTGCGTGTGTGACAATCTAGGTAACCTCCTATCACTTTGGTGAATCCATTGCCTGGATACTAGTTAGCATGATTCCCTAGAATACAGCACACAAACTACTAGCACTGAGTCCAATACAGCAGACCCAGTGCTACACGTAGCTTTACTCAAGGCAGAGTATTGATTAACTGGCTAGAGCCGCATTCAAACATGCAGGTACTGACACGTAGGCCTAAACTACTCTGTCTAATGCGTTTCCCCGGCTACTCCGGATCATCAGAGGCATTGGATGGTTGACTAAAAGCCCTCCAGCGTACCCAATTCATGGGTTAACACCAGAAAAAAAAAAGATGAGCTATATGTGTTGAGCGTTCGGTCGGCTGTGATGTTTAGCCACAAGGCGCCGGCGCTCCACCCCCCTATATATAGGGTAGGGACCCGCCCCTTCACAAGCAGAGGTCATACAAATAAAGTCAATAGATCAAAAGCAAAGTCAATAACAGGCCAAAGCCAAATCAAGGCCAAGGCTAAATCCAACAGAAATGCAGAATCAGGATACTCTTGCAGGAATTGATTTACCAAGATCCTATATTTCTCACTGTAGTGAGGGCCTGAGCAATAGGCCAGGACTTCCTAGGGTTGGCTAGAAAGACCAAAAGGAGTGCACATTAATCCTCAAGTTGCTGAAAGGAAGGGTGCATCTGCCCTATGGGTTGGACCAGGAGCAGCAGTATAAGGTAATACACAGCAACATGGAGAGTCAGAAAGTGTAAACCAGTAGTATGTATGTGAACGCAACCACAGTGGTTTATAACAACTTGTGGTTCTGGCTTCCACAGTCTATCTTCCTCAGACAGGAACCATTATGGGAATAGTTAACACCTCATTTATAGAGTCCTCCTACCTGGCTGCTCATTAACTCTCATTAACCGCCTATGTATGTGCAGATCCAATTCTAGATAACTATATTTTAGATATCTTTTCCATTTTGATCTGTATACCTTTAAGTAACTCATTTAATATTTACCTTCTTTAAAGATTGAGTTGGAAATAACAAAGTAATACCCAGATGTTAGAATCCTTCACTAGACCAATAGATATTTCTCTTGTATGCCAGCCTTTCTTATGGATGACATAAACAAGGGTAATATTGAAGTTTTAAAATATTACGGCACAGGAAGGCAATCTTTGGCCTCCACCCATTGTGGAACTATTTCCAGCATCAAAGCTCAGTTGTAATTTCATAGAAGTTGGAGTGCTAGAGGTTTCTAATCCCTGTATTGAGCTTATTGAGGGACATCATCTGAATATATACCCAGATTATGTTTATCTCACTATACCTGGAACCTGACAATCAAAATTTAGAAAGCACTGCTACCAGGTACCCCCAGTGCATAATGTCAATGGCTTTTTCAGCATCTAAAGACACGGAAAGGACTGGTGGCTGTGGATATTTCAACTATCTGGAGAAAGTTTATTATTAACCTCATGCCAACTTTAGTTTGCTGTACTTACTGGCATCATCTTTTTGCCAGCACTGGTTTATGGATTATGAATTCTGACAGCTGTTTGTAATAGGTTACAGCAGTCGTAATTGAGCTGAAGCATCTCAGAAAAGCCTTTAAGGGCCTTATGAGACATTCTCAAGATCCTGATGATAAGAAAGCAATGGAATGGATAAGCAGAGTACAGACAATTAAGGTAAGATAACATACAGCTCGCTATGCCACATTAGGACATAATGTGCAAGGGCATACATGGAGCAGTGGGGGAACCATATACATGTTGAAAAGGAATGTTAATCTTTTCCTAACCCTCCTATTAAGTAAGAAGCATCCCATTATGTTTTTGATATTGTTGCTATAAGAGGGGTAACCTTGTTCTCGCTCAACTCCCATATGCTCCTGCAGGGTGCTATAGTGATTTTATTACTTTAAAGGATCTTGCAAATGTAAGAAAGCAGTATGGTCCTTTTAAATTTTAATGAATGCCTTGCCATGAAGTATGCAGCTAAGTGGGAGAAGTCTCAAGTAGTAATGAATTAAGAAATAAATTGTCAGTTTATCTAGATAACATTTTGTAGACATATGAGAGGTGCTAGTGATGCGAACAATGGGTAAATTATGTGAAATCTGGGCTGGATTGTCCTCTAGTGGCTTTAGCAGCAGGGAGAAAAGAAATGAAGGCTACAGAATGGAGAATATCCGTGATATCAGCAATATGTAATGACAGCTGCTGCAGACAGGATTAAGAGAGGGAAACAATACCACACTGACCATACGTGAAGAGGACAGTCACTGACGGAGACAAAGAGAGGCTGCTTATGAGAGATCTACTACACTATATCCATTACTATACCTAATTGATGAGAGTTAAGAATTATTATTCCTTAAGGTTGCATTTGCTAACAGGTCATTGCATTGCTAGAATTTGTTGAAATGGGTGTATGAAAGAATATTTCTCATGGCAGGAACTGGCCTATAATACCTGAGAGACATGAAAAGAAAACTATATTTGAAGTGAGATTGTAAAGCATATATTTTGTCTAAAAGGGGCACCAATGGAAAATAAATTACTTTAACCTGCACATGATGGGGCTAGTATATGATGGAAAAAACACTCAACAGGTTCCATTTAATCCTGAAGATTTCAGGGCTGTGCAGACCCTCATGGGTTTCCTGGATGACAATGATCTAGGACACCTGAGGGCTCCGTATACAAACCTCAAGCTGAAAAGCTCCAACAGGTCGCCACCAAGCGATAATACAAATATAGAATCTTTTCTGTCCATGGTTTTGATGGAATTGGGGTGCTTGACAGACAATATTGTTTCCCTGTCGTCCGTACCAGTGGCACAATATGGGGTATTTTCTGCCCCTGTGTGCTGGTAGGAATTTTAATTAGCCAGTATTAATTTCACATGGCTTGACCCCTTTAAGAGGGCACAGATACCTCCCTCCTGCGTGTTTTTTTCTGTCCTGTGTGAAAAGACCGGACAGGTGGAAGGACACTCTGTCCTCTTAAAGGAAAGGAAAAGAAAAAAAAAAAAAACACGAACAGGAGAGACCCTGTTAGCATGTCTTACCTGCTCCCAGGTTCTTCTCTGCACCGATGTCTGTTCTGTGGCCCCTTCCACGCCTGGCATCTTCAGCCTCCTAAGGAAAAGGTGAGCTGTTTAAAAGAGGGTAAGTAAAACAATAACCCCCCCTCCCCTCCTCCCCTTGTCTGGGCTTGGAAGCAGTCCTTGGAGGAGGAGGTGAAGCTCGGCTGGCGGCGCCGCAGGTATCTTCCGCTGGCGTCCGCACTCAGCGTGGGTGTTGGCCCTCTGTAGCAGCTCTGGGGAACTCCGGCGCGTCGGAACCTTTCATATCCATGGGGGTTCCGGGGGGAACCCTATTCAGGTGCACAGTGGCCTAACTTCCTGGCGGAGCCTTCTGAGAGCCGCGGCTGCTCCGGGTCCACGCTGAACACAGGCAACATTATATATATATATATATATATATATATATATATATATATATATAACTACTTAATTGAAAGGAGTAGTTATATGCTGTTAAGGGAGCAGAACAGACAAGGGATTATAAGAAATGGAAGAAAGATGCAAGGCAGTCTTAACCACGCCCCTTCCGCTTCTGGAGGTTAAAGGGGCACTAGTAATTGCTCTCATTGCCTGCTAGTCTAAACAATAGTAGGTTCCTGAGCCCTTGAGACTTGTGGTTTGTAACTGAAAGTGAGCTGCGAAAGCGAGCTACTAAAAGTACAACTCTAAAGAAGTTTGGTAAGTTGTCTCCCTGAGTGCAGAGCAATGGTAAGTCTGCAGCATTATTTCCCTTAAATATGTACTCCTTTCCATGTCTTGTACGTAGGTGTGTTCACCTGTAAACCTTGCACTGCAGCCAGGAGGCCTTTATGGCTCATACCTTGGCGGGCTGATGTTGCCTCTAAACTTTCACTTTGCTCCCTTCCCTTCGAACCAGGAAAGGTTTTTGGCCGGGGGCTGGATGACCTAATGGAGGGGCTAGCCGAGGGCAAAGGCAGATCCCTACTCCAAGCCGCTAGAGGCAGAAGACCTCCCCCTTCTAGGGGTCGAGGCTCATTGAGTCAGTACAGGTCTCAACACACCCAGAGACGCCCCTGGTACCGCTCGAGAGGAGCAGGTCGCAGGGCCTCTAAGGAGGACCCCAAAAAGAAGAGCTTTTGATGGGACGCCACTCTCTGTGGCCAGTCCTTCCATAGGAGGGCGACTCTCCAGGTTTTCCGTGGTGTGGCATCATCATATAGCGGAACCGTGGGTCCTTCAGGTTATTCAACAAGGGTATGCAATAGAATTCACCCAACCTCCTGGCAACCACTTCGTCTCCACTCGGGATTTACCATTCCAACAACAGTCCTGCCTAGAAACATCCGTACATCAGTACATCTCGAAGGGAGCCCTAGAAAAGGTCACTCCCTCAGAAGTAGGTCGAGGAGTGTATTAACCCATATTTCTAGTTCCAAAGTTCACACGAGGTTGGCGCATAATCATAGATTTGTGGTTTCTCAACCGTTACATCAAGAAGCCGCCATTCAGGACTCGGTAACCACCTTTCTATTGCGCAACAAGGTCATGGTCACCCTAGACCTGAAAGATGCCTACCTTCACATTCCCATCTACCTGCCACACAAGAAGTACCTTCGAATAGCTGTTTTTATGGCTGGCCACAAAGAGCACTTTCAATTCACCGCACTGCCTTTCGGCATTTCACCCTGCCGCCCTCAGACTGCAAGGCTTGTTCGTGGTTCCTTACCTTGATGACTGGCTTATAAAAGCTCAGTCTACTTCAGTTCTCCATCATCACCTCCGGATAGCCATCTCCTTCCTCCAGGAGTTGGGTTGGCTAATCAACTGGGAGAAGTCAGAAATAGTGCCATCCACCCAAAAGAAATTCCTAGGGTTCATTCTGGATTCCCAGAAAATGCAGATTTTTCTTACCCACCCAAGGAGAGCAAAAATAGAAGCTTCCGCCCGATGCCTTCTATGGACCCGGCGAATCACAATCCGCACTGCCATGCGTGTCCTAGGCCTAATGTCATCTTCAGCCAAGGCGGTCTCTTGGGCTTTATGGCATTTGTGTCCCCTTCAGATGGAAGTGTTGAGTGCCTGGAACAGGTCTCCACAGGGACTGCACAAGAAAATCTGCCTTTCTCCCAATACCCGTCTTTCCCTCAGATGGTGGAGACACCTGAAAGACAGAGGGTCCTCGGTTCAACCTCGTTGGACCCTGTTGACAACAGATGCATCCCACACGGGGTGGGGAGCCCACCTAAATGACAGAACTGTTCAGGGACAGTGGAGCAACCCGAAGGAGGGAACTTCCAACTTAAAAGAGCTGAAAGCAGTCTATCTGGCACTGATGTACTTCGCCCCCTTTCTCAAAGGGAAGGCAGTCAAGGTTCGGTCAGACAACATGACAACGGTAATATATCTGAACAAACAAGGCGGCACCAGAGTTCCAGCCCTTCTGAGAGAGGCGAACTTAATTTTCTTGTGGGCAGAGAAGAATCTGTCCCACTTATCCGCTGTTCACATAAGAGGCTCCCTGAACATAGTAGCGGACCAGTTGAGTCGGGCTATCCCTGTATCAGGAGAATGGTCTTTCAAACAAAACGTATTCCAACAAATCATCCAGAGATGGGGTCTTCCGGATGTTGACCTTATGGCAACCCAACTCAACGCCAAGATGGGGATGTTCTGCTCTCTTTATCAGGAGGACAACCCCTTGGCAGTGGATGCCCTGTCCATCCTGTGGAGGTTCAGGCTGATTTACATCTTCCCTCCAATTTCCATCATACCCAAGGTACTGATGAAAATACGACAGGACCAAGTCTCGGAGTCGCCATAATCCCGTTCTGGCCGAAAAGGACTTGGTTTGCCCAGCTCATGTGGATGAGTCAAGGCAGATATTGGAAGCTCCCCCCCCTCCCAGATCTGGTAACACAAGGAGAGCTGAAATGCCACGATCTGAGGAGATTCAACCTGACAGCCTGGAGGTTGACCAGTCCCTATTAAGTAATAGAGGACTGTCTCAAGGTGTCCTGAGGACTTTAGCCAGCGCCAGAGTTGACTCTACTAATAAAAATTAGGATCGGTAACATTTGTGTTGCCTGGTGTACAGATCACGAAGTGGACTCCTCCAATCCCCCAGTGAGGGTGATCCTGGACTTTCTTTAGGATGGCCTAGACAGAGGGCTTGCTGCTTCTACCCTGAAGGTACACATAGCTGCTTTGTCTGCCTATCTGGGGAGGCGTTTGTCTCAGGATCCTTTAGTGAGCACCTTTATTAAAGGGGCAACTAGGCTGAGACCAGCGGTAGCTGCTCCTGTCCACCAATGGGACCTCAGCACAGTCCTAACGGCACTTTGTATCGCTCCTTTCGAACCCCTGGAGGAGGTGGATCTGAAATGGCTGACCTACAAGGTGACATTCCTCCTCGCAATCACTTCAGCGAAGAGAGTAGGAGAGCTCAAAGCGCTCTCCTCGGAGGCTCCATATATTGCCTTTTTTGAAGACTGCGTACAGTTGAGATTTCTACCAGGGTTTAGACCTAAGGTTCCATCCAGAGCAAATCTAGGTCAACTAATTTGCTTGCCGGTCTTCTACCCGTCTCCAACTTCTCCTGACGAAGAAAAATGGAATACCCTGGACCTGGTGAGGAATCTCTGTATCTACCTACAGCGCACTTTCGCTTTCAGAAGGTCAGAAAATCTGCTGGTGAATTATGTAAGCAGTTAGCAACCATCTCACGCTGGGTGAAGGAAGCGATAAAAGCCACATTTTCAGGTCAAGGATTACCTCCACCCATCATCTTAAAAGCCCACTCCACGCGTGCAGTTTCGACCTCTTGGACGGAGGACAAGGCTCTAGCCTTGGATCAGATATGTGCAGCAGCATCTTGGTCCTCTGAATCGACCTTTGTAAAACATTACCGACTAAATTGGTATTTCTCAGAGGCTACTGCCTTTGCGTGCACTGTTATGCTCAGCATATACTGAGGTCCCACCCTAAGGGGGATTACTCACTATTTCCCCACATTGACTACCCCCCATTACATCTTTTTTATTGTATGTTGTTATTACTTTGATATTGACATGCAGGGGGGAGATATCTGTGCCCTCTTAAAGGGGTCAAGCCATGTGAAATTAATACTGGCTAATTAAAATTCTGCTTGTGCTACCAGCACACAGGGGCAGAAAATACCCCACATTGTGCCGCTGTTAGGACTAAGGGGACCAAGATTATCTTCATAATACCTTGTTCTCCTAATCGTAATCTAACCTTTGAGGAGAGGCAGGCTTTAAGAACACTTGAGTCATATACCTCCAAATACCTCCTCCCCCTCAGACAAGGGGGAAAATCTGGTGGTGATGGACTCCACACAATATAAAAACATGTGTTTATTCCTACAGTCTGATAGGAGCTTTTATGGTTTGGTAGGAAGTAATCCGACAGAATCCTGTCAACAGTCACTATATAATATACAAAAGACACTTGATAATAGACGTATTAACAAGGACGAGTTTGCTGTTTTTTTATATCCCAGATTTCTGGTGATGCCCACCTTTTATGCCCGCCCGACGGTCCACAAGGGAAAATCTCCCCTCAAAGGGAGAACAATTATTTCTGGCATAGGGGATCTCACTCGCAACCTGGGTGTATATATCGACAAAATCCTTATTCCATTTGTGGAATCTGTCTCCTCGTTACTCTAGGGATACCTCCGACCTTTTGCTAAAATTGGATGGGATCACCATTGGGAATGAGACACTTCTGGCATCCATAGACATGGAAGCATTATATATGTTGATTTATTATGAACAAGGAATTCGGGCAGTGGAGTACTATCTGGAGATGCCATTGGTGACATTAATCTCAGGACCCATAACACCTTTGTAATAGAACTCATTAGATTCTGCCTTATGAAAAACTTCTTTGATGGCCACATATACCACCAGCTCTTGGGCACAGGTATGGGCAGTCCTTGTGCACCAAGCTATGCTAATCTGCTCCTGGGCTGGTGGGAGGCGTCATCGTGGGCTCCTGCCATTGGCAGGAGAATATCTGTCTTTGGCTGAGTCACATTCATGATATTTTTATCTTGTGGTGGGTTGATGTGAACGCCTTTAAGGAGTTTGTGGGATGTGTGAATGATAATCCCTTGGGTTTGAGCTTGACCTTTTCATGTAATGCACAGAAGGACACCTTTCTTTGATATTATGTTCATCAAAGGTTAATGTGGGATGCTGCAGACTCAAGTGTATAGGAAGGGTATGGCAACAAATAACCTTCTCAGATGGGAGAGTGTTCACCCTGTAGCCCTCAAGAAGGGCATTGCAAAGGGTCAATACCTCCATCTGAGGAGAAATTGTTCAAAACTGTCTGTATTCAAACATCAAGCCGATGATCTTAGATTTAGATTTAAAGATCGGGGCTATCCAAATTCCACTGTAAAGATGGCCTTTCAGAACACTATCATGAGTGAGCTGAGGGAACTATTGATCCCTAAGAAAAGAGAGGGTACTACTTATCAAAAGACTAATATGAGTACTACTGTGTTTCCCAGAAAATAAGACACCCCCGAAAGTAAGACATAGCAGAGATTTTGTTGAATTCTCTAATATAAGGCACCCCCCAAAAATAAGACATAGTAAAGTTTTTTTTGGAAAACTTACATACGCAACATACACAGGGGCCCCCTACCAGTAGCATACTTTCCCTCTTGTGGGGAATAAATATCAGGAGGACACCATCGGCAGCTCTATATGCTAATAGATGCTCGTAACCTTTCCTTAGCAGCAGTTAGCTATCCCTGCTATGTTATACAGACTTTTTTGTGCTGCCAGAACCATACCTCACAACCGTCCCAATTTCAGTGGGACACACACGCTTTCCTACCCCGCGCAGCTCCCTACATGTCCCTTTAATGATTTATTGATCAATTATTCCTCCGATCACTGCCTGCTCTTATAACAGATAAGAGGCTGTGGTGATCAGAGGAACGCTCGACTATGGTTCAAGGACCTTGTGTGACATCACAAGGTCACGTGACTAGGTGGGCATGTCAGTGTCCCGTGCAGTGAAGAGATGAAGAGATCCGTGTAAGGTACTGAGAAGGGAGGGGGAAGGGGGGAATGTGAAATGCAGGATGGAGAATGAGAGAGACAGCGTGTGTGTGTGTGTGTCTGTCTGTGTGTCTGTCTGTGTTTGTCATTATAATGGGGGCAGAGATGGAAGGGGGACATGAAACTGGGGGCAGATGAAAAGGGATATGAAACTGAGGGAGAAATGGAGGGGGGATATGAAACCGGGGGCAGAGATGGAGGAGGGGACATGAAATGGAGCAGATGAAGGGGGCACTTAAACTGGGGGACATTAAACTGGGGACAACTGGAGGGGAGTATTAAACTGTGGGAGTAGCTGGAGGGGGACCTATCTGCCTCTAGTTGCCCCAGTTTAATTTCCCCCTCCAGCTACCCCTATGGTTTAATGTCTGCTTATAGTTGCCCCCCATTTAATGTGCCACTTCAGCTGCCATTTATTTATTTCCCCCTCCAAATATCCCCATTGCTAATTTCTCCCTCCAGCTGCTCCATTTTCGTGTTTAAACTGGGGGAACCAGGAGAGGGACTTAATACTGTGGGGCAGTTGGAAGGGAACATTACAATATGGGGGCATATAATGTATGGGTGACTGTAGGAGGATTATACTGTCGGGGGAAATGAAAATTAAAGAGAATGGGCGGAGTCAACATAAAAGTGGGTGGAACTAAATTTGCAGCGGTGCATATAGCACGCTGCTCATTTTGTGCCTCTTTCTGTTGTTCAAAAGTTGGGAGGTATGCTGGAACTTCCCCCCTCTCAATGAGTCATCCATTAGATCACACTGTGAGGGGACAGGACAAGTCTTCTGCAAAGTAACAGCTCCACTTATGACAAATGTGAGTGTATTTTTTGGTAAAATATCATATTTAATATGTATACCGTATTTTCCGGACTATAAGCCGCACATAAAATCCTATGATTTCCTCAGAAATCGAAAGTGTGCCTTATAGTCCGGTGCGCCTTATATATGGATTCGCTCATCTCTAACTTCAATTGTAACTTCTTACAATTGAAGGTAGAGATATAGCGAATACTATTCGAATAGCACGCTCCCATTGCAATGTATGGAAGAGGCACGCAGACTTTGCCGGCGGCCGCCGCTTAACTCCTCGCGTGCCGAGAGCTTCCATTCATTTCAATGGAAGCGTGCAATTGAAATGAATAGAAGCGGCTGGCATGCGGGGGGTTAAGCGGCCGCTGGCAAAGTCTGCGTGCCGCCGCTTTCAATCACATATAAGGCGCATCGGACAGCGCTGCGCCTTATAGTCCGGTGCGCCTTATATATGAACCTAGACAGGACTATAAGGCGCTCATGGGTAATGCGCCTTATAGTCCATTGTGCCTTATAGTCCGCAAAATAGGTATATGTGTACATTTGTTTACAGTATGTGTCTTGTATATTGTGTAAGTATTGTATATTTGTATACAGGTATGTGTGAGTCTATATGCTGAAAGAGTGTATATGTGTGAGTATCTGTATACAAATGTATGTACCGTATGTCAATATATATATAGTATGGTATATAATTTTACTTTCTGTTCATACTGTAAATATTGGTAAATGTACCATACCGTAGATTGTTCTACATGTAAATAATGGTAGTATTAAGAAATTCTTGATAGGATTCACAGTTTGTCTGGTTATGCTGGTTTGTGATGACAACTACTATACAGTATATAATAAATGTTCATTTTTTTGTTCAACAATAAATGTGAATTCTTCTTTATTGAAAAAAATAAGACATCCCCTGAAAATAAGACGTAGTGCATCTTTGGGAGCAAACATTAATATATGACACTGTCTTATTTTCGGGGAAACAGGGTATTAATTTTTTTTTTATTTCATTATGATTTCATTGTGTATAGTTTATTGTTTTATTTTTGTTTTCACATTTATTTTCATTTTTCCTCTTTTTTTTTAATTAGTTTTTGTTTTCATTTATTAATCCATTCAAGTCAAAAATATTTTTAAAATCATTAAGAAAGATAAGTTGCTGTAAATAGGGAAATATGAAGTAAGATGATCTATCTATAACAAATAATAGTGTAATTTTACAAAAATGAGGGTAAATCGTTTATATATTTGCAATTCACAAGCCATTTATGAGCAATAAAAATTAGGGGCAAACTGTTCATATGTTGGCAATTTACAAGCCGGCAATAAGATTTAATGAGGAATCTAAGGCAGGCAAGTGATACAGCGATATGGCCAGCAGATTTTAAATGGGCTAATATTTTGTTAACCATCAGATAAGAAGCTGGTAACATTGTTAAGAAGACATTTGATACTTTTGCAAACAGATCTATAATGTAACAAACCAATACGAGTTTGCTGCACTTCATGTGAGATACAGCTACAAGTTCAAATGGTTGCTCTTAAATGTGTTTTAAAATGTAAATAATTGTTTTGTAATATGTGGAAATGTTTTTCTTGTTCTGTTTTTCTGTTTATTGGTAGTTTAATCAACTTGACATAGATTGGTTATATAGACCTATGGGAATTTTTATATACTGTTTACATATACATGAATTGGGGCATGTGTTTTACTTGTATATGCTTATGTAGTTATACATGTTTTTTTTTTTTTTTTTTTTTATAAAGTTTTTATTGTCTTGTTGGATATAGGCATTACAAACCTGTTTTTAACTTGGAGTTTTAAATAAAACTTGGAGAGAGGTTTTTTTTTTTTTTTTAAACCTAGCAATATTTTTAGTGTTATTTTAAACCTACTGGATTCCTTTTTTTTTCCTCTCAACATAATGAAAGGGATCTATTATTATTTTGAGCCCCTTTACTGGAGTTGGCAGCTGGCTTTAAATTTAACGGTTTTCTATCCCTGGGGAATATATAGTGAATTCTACAGTTGAGCATGCGTTCTGGGTGAACCAGGTAAGCAGTTTACGCTTAGGATCACACTAGTGTTCAGGTTTCCATTCTTCGGGTCCACTTGAGGATCTCAAAAAACAGAACCCCTATCTGCTTTAAAAAAAATGGTTACTTATAGCGGTTAGACTATATTGGGGTCTGCTAGGATTCTGTCGATTTTATACTGAAATCAGTGGAGAGAGAAGTCATGCTTGCAGGATTTTTCTCTCCACCTATTTTCTCTCCACCTATTTTAAACACTTTTTTTTTAGTTGACACGTCGGAATAGCCTCCTACCTTATCAGCTGTCTCCGTTCCGCTGTTCGTTGAAAAATCTGATGTTTGTCGGTATGCAAATGAGTTCTCTCACAGCACTGGGGGCGGGCCACAGCGCTCAAACAGCACTGGGGGCATCCCTAATGCTGCGAGAGAACTCTCTCCAGTGACGCATCCATCTTCTTCAGCAACCGCCTCTTCATCTTCTTCTTCCGGCTGGGGTCAGACTTGTGTGCCAGGAGCATACTGCACATGTGCGTTCAAGCAGCCTCCAAAAAATGGCTGCCGGCCAGCCTGTGCACTCGGCTCTGCCTGGCTCCCGATGGCAGAGCCGACTGTGCGGGTGCACAAGTCTAACCTCAGCCAGAAGAAGAAGATGAAAAGAGGCGGTTGCTGAATAAGATGGAGGCGTCGCTGGAGAGAGTTCTCTCGCAGCATTGGGGATGCCCCCAGTGCTGTTTTAGCACTGAGGCCCACCCAAGTGCTGCCAGAGAACTCATTTGCTTACCGACAAACACCAGATTTTTCACCGACTGGCGGGCCGGAGATGACTTATAAAGTTAGGAGACGAATAGCCTTTCTTAAGGCTATTCTGAAGTGTCAACTAGAAAAAAAAGTGTTTAAATGATAGGATCCCTTTAAATGGAATGGGGACGGAGTCCCTGAACTCTAGTGTGAACCTAGCGTTAATTTTGCTGTGTGAGGATTGCCCTATCATTGCTTACTTCATGAGGAAGCACCTCCAGTTAATTTTTTTTTGGTCCTTTTTCAGTATATACTGAGAGTAGCTCTTTTCCAGGATTGCCTTTTTTGGAGTCAAAGGGCAATATATCTGCAACCACATAGGTTTAAGTTAGCTGGTTGCCAGGTTTATGTAGGCTTCCTGTGTTTCCAGGCTGAGAGCTCCTTTTAACTGCTTCACACCCTCTATTAAGGAGCTACACACCTGAAGCTAAGTTACTCTCATCCGAAGTGAAAGACTTGGCATATATTGGTGAAGTGGGTTCACTCCTCTCTTCCTACTCCAGATATCAAATACTTGTTCCAGGCCGTTCAGAAGATCAACACTTGACAACCTGTTTTGGTTCCTGTGACTAAAAGTGGATCACACTTTCTCCTTTATCCAGCAGTGGCAATCTCACAATATAATAGCAGAATTAATCTGAACTTCTGCAATTGGTTAAACTGTTGAAGCGTGAAAGTACAAAAGACAACAAAAAACAAAAATCAATTAAATGAAAATTGTTTTTCCAGTGATTTTAATTTATTTTGGGGTAAGGCTTAGGGCTCGTTCACACGGGGCAAAATGGTCAGGATTTTGCCGCAGAATCCGCGTCAAGATCCTGCTGCCTCCCATTGAAATCAATGGGAGCCGGTCAACACCTTTTTTGTGAGCGGTTTGTTCCGCAAGCTGCCCTTTCTTCAGGTGGATTCCACGGCTGATTCAGCTGCGGCATCCTCCTCGCGACACCACCCTCCGGACTAGACCCATTCATCCGGAGCGGGATGCCAGTGGGAACTAGCATGAACCCTGTGTGAACTAGCCCTTAACCCCTTCCCGACATGCGCCGTAATAGTACGGCGCTGCTGGGAAGGGCTTCCCGCAAACAGCCGTACTATTACTGCGGCTGCATGGTGCGCACACAGGACCTGTGTGCGCACCATGCACAGTGGGTGTCAGCCGTAATACACGGCTGACAATGCCCCGTAACACCCGCGGTCGGAACCGGGTCCGATCGCGGGTGTTAACCCCTGAGATGCCGGTGGTCAACATGACCACTGGAACCTCTGGGGTTTCAGTGTAACATGGCGGCGATCGGCACCCCAGCGCCGGTTTCGGGGGGTGCCGGTGTTCGTAGGGGGCAGCCCGGGTTCTGATCAGTGACCCCGGGTCTGCCCCATCACTTACCCCGTCCTCGTACCTGGTTGATCCTGCCGTGCTGACAGCTGACAGCTTCCTGTGTTCTGCAATACACGGGTAACACGTGTATTGCAGTGTATATGTATTGAAGCGATGATCAACCGATCACTGCTTCAATCCCCCATGGGGACAGGAAAAAAAAGTGAAAAAAAAAGTAAAAATAAAAAAGTTTAAATAAGTTTAAAATAAATTAGAAATAAATAAAGCCCCAAAAATCCCTTTTTCCCCATATAACATGTTTTACTATGGAAAATAAAGAAAAATAGAAAAAACATTACATATTTGGTATCGCCGCGTCCGTAATAACCTGAACAATAAAATTAAAACATTATTTAACCCGAACGGCGTAAAAAAACCCCGTAGAAAACTGCACAAAACAATGATTATTCACCACCTTTCCCTTACAAAATGTTCAATAAAAAGTAATCAAATGATCAGGTGAAAACTAAAATGGTACCAATAAAAAGAAGAGGTCTTCCCGCAAAAAATAAGCCCTCAACCAGCTCTGTCTAGCGAAAAATAAAAACGTTATGCCTTTCAGAAGATGGCGATGCAAAAATAATTGATTTTTTTCCCTAAATTGAATTTTATTCTGCACAAATAGCAACGCATTAAAAAATCATATAAATGAGGTATCGCCGTAACCGTACCGACCCGCAGAAGAAAGGTAACATGTTACTTATGCTGTACGCTGTGCGGGAAAAAAAAATAAATGCTAAAAAACAATGCTAGAATTGATGTTTCCTTTTACATCCCACCCAGAAAGAGTTAATAAAATGTAGTCAATAAGTTACAGGCACCCCAAAATGGTGGCATTGAAAAGTACATCTAATACCGCAAACACCAAGCCCTCATATGGCCACATTGCCAGAAGATAAAAATAAAAATCTTGCTTGTACAATGTGAAGACAAAAAACGCAGAAGTCGCCAAATCATTAGGACGTAAGTGGCTGCGACTAGAAGGAAATGTGTAAGCTGTGCGAGCGTTTTCAGGGGACCCCCCATATTTAGAGCTTATGAGAGAGAATACACCAGCGCTGATCCCCCAGAATGCTCCTCTTCCCCGTCCGTGTCATAGGAGCTAGTGGGAAAATAGAATGGGATTTGGTGTACCCAATTTACTCCGCACAGCTTACATATTCACTTCGGGGTTACTAATACTCACTACATCACTTGATAAATTCTTTGAGGGGTGCGGTTTTCAAGATGGGGTCACTTTCTAGAGGTTTCCACTGTTTGACACCTCAAGGGCTTTGTAAATGCGACATGGCTCCTGAAACTGTTCACAGCCAGATCTGTCTTCTAAAAGCTCTTTGGCGCGCCTTCCCTTCTGCGTCTCGCGGTGCGTCCATATATTAGTTTACACCCACAAGTGGGGTACTATGGTAGTCGGGAGAACTTGCATAACAAATTGTGGGATGCGTTTTCTCCTTTAACCCCTTGTAAATGTGCAAATTCTAGGGCTAAACAAAAATATTAGTAAAATAAAATCTAATTTGAAAATTTCACCTCCATTTTGTATTAATTCCTGTTAAGCACTTATAGGGTTAAAATACTTGGTATATGTTGCTTTGGCTTATTTAAGGGGTGAAGTTTTGAAAATGGGGTGATTTAAGGGGGTTTCTAATACAGGGGTCCTTCAAAACCCCTTCATAACTGGATTAGTGTTGTTTCACTTGTAAACCTTATAATGTCCGTAAAAAATAAAAGTTTGATGCCGACATAAAGCAGAGATCTGGGACATGAGATTTATGATATAATTTTGGCGGTCTGACTATCTGTATGCAATGCACATCATTTCAAACTTTATAAAATGCATATTTTTCAAAATTTCCACCAAATTTCCTATTTTTTCATAATTAAACACAAAACATATCAACCAAAATTTACTACTAACATGAAGTACAATGTGTTACGAGAAAACAATCTCAAAATCACTTTGGTAAGTTAAAGCGTTCCAAAGTTATTGCCACATAAAGTGACACATTTCCGTTTTGAAAAATCGAGCTTGGTCAGGAAGTCAAAAAGTGCCATCGGCGGGAAGGGGTTAATAATGTAGCAGTTTATCCTATTGCAGAAGTTTAATATTTATACACACATGCACAGTATATATACATACGTTATAGTAAACAATGTTTCCAATTTTAGGATTCTCTGAAACTCCTTCAAGAAGAACAAAGCTTGAATCCAATCTTTATGATGAAGAAACCCCTGGAAACAAATGAAATGTTCAATAAACCAATTATTGACTAGCATTAATGTATTACATTTGTAGCTTCATAAAATAGTGGTGGTGGGCAATATAGAGAGCACGGGTGGATTATATAATACTTTGTCATATTTTATGCTCATGTATAACCTTTATATTTTACCTGAATAAAACAAAAAAATGTTGAGCAGATGAGCAGAGCTTGCCGTATACGCCGGCACTCCCCATTCACTTCAATGGGACTGCACGGAGTGAAAGAAGCAGCCCATTCATTTCTATGGGGAGCGCTCGTATCCCCGCTCCCATAGAAATGAATGGAGCTGCTTTAGACGCTGCTTATTCTGAACGTGTTTTACGTTCAGAATAAGCTAGCGTTTACTCAGTGTGAATTCACCCTAAGGGATACAATTAAGGCATAAGATTATAATCTGTAGGTTGAAAACATCAAAGAGGGTTTCATTTGGAAGGGGACATGTCTATGGGTATTGCAAAATAAACTGGTGAGATCAATTCAATTGTCCCGATATAAAATGGTGAGGAGGCACAGGCTGGGGTAGACTCTCATTATAGTATAATAAAGGATACTCATCCATATGCGACAGGGAGAATTCAGTGGCAGCAAAATCCCTCATCGCAAGGAAGTGATGACAATTAAAGGCGGCCGGGCTCCTAGTGATACGCAGGGAGTTCAGCCAGATGTTTTCTTCGGTGGGACTTACAAAATACTGTGCTCAGTCATCCAGGAACGCTGGAAACATCATAGAATATGATATCTAGAAGTCTTTTTTTACACCATCAAATGAGGCCCTGGCCTTTTTTAAGGTAGCCAAAAAGTTGTGGAACATTATTATGGAAGTGTTCTGGAATGTGATGGATTCTAGAGTCTATGCTGTCTGGAATATGATGTCTCTGTCCTTACTACTTAAGAGTCATGCCAAGAAGGGTTTTGAAGGTGCCTTCATGAGTTGGTTTGGTGTATTTTTCAAAGTTGTCAGAGTGTTACGCCCATAATAATACTGATAGTCATGCTAGGACATGAGCAGTGGTATCTTCTAGCTGGGAGATGTGAGTTTCAATTTCAGACACCCGATTGTGTAGGGTCTTCCTATCCTCTTTCAGTAGGCCCACATCTACTCTGATTTCATCAATTTTAGTAGTGAGAGAGGTGGCGGACTCATGGAAGGCTACAATCAACTTATCTGAGATCCCTTGCTAGGTAGGTTATGACTGTTTGTATTCATGGAATGATGTGAGGGAATTGCGAGACTTGGGAGCCTGAGAGGTTCCCGGAATCATGTTGGATGTCTTCACAAGCAAATGCTTTCAGCGTCTCTAAGGTAGAAGACTGACGAGTCTTTCTCATGTCTCTGCGTCTACTGGGAAGGTGTCTTCTCCAAATGCTCAGAATTGCAACTTGGTATTGGCATAATAAGTGATAAAGCTGGTTCTGTTATGGAGCTCTCACTAAAAGCCCTTTTAAATTTCAGAACTTGACCATGCTCCCAGTGACTAGAATTTTAGTGAGAAATTTATAATTGCTGTTAAGCAGTCAGATCGGTAGTAGGACTGTGGCAAAGAGGGTCCTTGTTGGGTTTGGGCAAAAGAATGTTCCAGGATTCCATAAATGAGTTCACATGGCTATTGGTAAACTATGCTTCAAAGACGGGTCAAGTGTGGGACTAGCTCATCTAACATCATCTTATAGTATTAATTACTGAGAACGTCAGGTCCCAAAGTTTCATTGGTCGGAGAAGAGGAGATCACACAGAGGACCTCCAGATCAGTAACTGCGGCATGAGGTGTAGGAGAGAGAGCCAGTTTAAGAAGGAGTCAATACAATCTAGGTGGGTCCATTCTGCTTTGTATAGATCTTAAAAATAATTAAACAACAGGTCCCCCAGAAACGGCTGTTTCATATGCCTCATGTTGGTGTCCATCATTGTAAGACTGGGTGCCAATTTAGTGCAAGGATTGGCCAGTTGTGCTTGGAGACAACCACATTTTTTCGCCCACCGATAGAAATGATTGCTATCTAACTGTGTGAAACATCTAGTCTTACTTTATACGTAGGCCTCCAAGGTGTCCCTAGCTCCATCGTAGTCCCTTTTAGCAACTTGGGTCAGACAACAAGTGGATGAGTGTTGTGCAGAGAGGCGTGTAGTCTTAAAGTGTGACTCTGCTTGTTTATGATTGTGGTAGGTTTATTTGATTATGTATCCCTGGAGGAACTGTCTTAGAGGCTGTCCACAGTAGAGGGGCGTGATCTGTATGTACTAAGTTGTCATCTATATAGTTAACTACATTTACAAGAATGTTTTAAAATCTTCTTAGATTTAATGGGGCCCTTTAACCTGTGGGGAAGGCACAAAGTGGCAGACAGCCATCATGAAGACTTTCGCTGTCGGTGTTACTGGTATGATTATGGAATTGGGCTGTATCCACAGAGCCTTCTAACTCTATTGAATGGCTTTATTCACTGTGGGGGCTGACGTCTGGCACTTCTGTGCAGGCTCAGGACTCTTCCTCTCCACTTCTAGCAGCAGGCCCCGAACAGTGTGTAGGCTGCCATGTGGTGGGCCAAGATGGTGGACAGCAGAAGTGTGTACCAGGGCCATTCTAAAGTTCCGTCATCCCAGGATAGCCTGCAATAGAACTGCCTTTTTTTTGCAGTGCATTGCAATGCATTAGCATTGTAATGCATAGCATTAGTGATCACCCTGTTAAACACCCTGTATCCGCCGCACTAGTACAGCGGATGTCAGGAAGGGATTAAAAGGTGTTAACACTTAATTTTGTTAACTGTTTGTAACTGTTATTTTGTTAATACTAAAAATCATACTTACTGTTCATTCTTACAACATATTACATGTGTGAGTTCTCCAATTGATGTTTTGTAATATTTCTCTATTTTATCATTTACTCTTGGACATATCTGTTTATTTTTGTATGTTCCCCTAATGTCTCATTTACTTGTATGCAATGGAACTCAGCTAGTTGTTCTCCCTTTAAATGTGTTTTTTTATAACTAGATCGAACAGTGTTCGATCGAATAGCTATTCGATAGAATATCAGGCTATTTGAGATATTCAATTAGAATCGAATACCACGCAACAAATGCAGCAAAAATTCATATCCCCTCCCACCTTCCCACCTTCCCTGGTGCTTTTCTTGCACTAATAACTGTACAGGGGAGGTGGGACAAGAACTACGAGAACGTAGGCATTGAAAAAAAATTGGAAAAAGCCATTGGCTGCCGAAATCAGATAACTATATAAGAATAGTGACTGCCATGTTCGTCTCATTTGCGGCTTGGAAATATAGGGACAGAGATCTGCTGAGGACTAGAGAAGGATTAGATTCTGCTAGGTAGGGAAAATCAGAATAACAACAACAGCTCTTTTCAGAGCTATACTGCAGGGATAGGAGTCCATATATGCTCAATCCAGCTTTCTGCGGTGTGTACCCCCAAACACCTAAGTGGGATACACAGCAATTCAGTCAGGCTATATACGCTCAATCCAGCTTTCCTCGGTGTGTACCCCCAAACAACTAAGTGGGATACACAGCAATTCATTCAGGCTACATACGCTCAATCCAGCTTTCCACTGTGTGTCCCCCAAACACCTACAGTCCTATGAAAAAGTTTGGGCACCCCTATTAATCTTAATCATTTTTAGTTCTAAATATTTTGGTATTTGCAACAGCCATTTCAGTTTGATATATCTAATAACTGATGGACACAGTAATATTTCAGGATTGAAATGAGGTTTATTGTACTAACAGAAAATGTGCAATATGCATTAAACCAAAATTTGACCGGTGCAAAAGTATGGGCACCTCAACAGAAAAGTGACATTAATATTTAGTAGATCCTCCTTTTGCAAAGATAACAGCCTCTAGTCGCTTCCTGTAGCTTTTAATCAGTTCCTGGATCCTGGATGAAGGTATTTTGGACAAACAATTCAAGTTCAGTTAAGTTAGATGGTCGCCGAGCATGGACAGCCCGCTTCAAATCATCCCACAGATGTTCAATGATATTCAGGTCTGGGGACTGGGATGGCCATTCCAGAACATTGTAATTGTTCCTCTGCATGAATGCCTGAGGATTTGGAGCGGTGTTTTGGATCATTGTCTTGCTGAAATATCCATCCCCGGCGTAACTTCAACTTCGTCACTGATTCTTGAACATTATTCTCAAGAATCTGCTGATACTGAGTGGATTCCATGCGACCCTCAAGTTTAACAAGATTCCCGGTGCCAGCATTGGCCACACAGCCCCAAAGCATGATGGAACCTCCACCAAATTTTACAGTGGGTAGCAAGTGTTTTTCTTGGAATGCTGTTTCTTTTTGGAAGCCATGCATAACGCCTTTTTTTTATAACCAAACAACTCAATCTTTGTTTCCAAAATGAAGTTGGCTTCTCCAAATGTGCTTTTGCATACCTCAGGCAACTCTATTTGTGGCGTACGTGCAGAAACGGCTTCTTTCTCATCACTCTCCCATGCAGCTTCTCCTTGTGCAAAGTGCGCTGTATTGCTGACTGATGCACAGTGACACCGTCTGCAGCAAGATGATGCTGCAGATCTTTGGAGGTGGTCTGTGGATTGTCCTTAATTCTTCTTCTCTGCCTTTCTGATATTTTTCTTGGCCTGCCACTTCTGGGCTTAACAAGAACTGTCCCTGTGGTCTTCCATTTCCTTACTATGTTCCCCACAGTGGAAACTGACAGGTTAAATCTCTGAGACAACTTTTTGTATCCTTCCCCTGAACAACTATGTTGAACAATCTTTGTTTTCAGATCATTTGAGAGTGGGCTGTCCATGCTCGGCGACCATCAAACTTAACTGAACTTGAATTGTTTTGTAGAAAGAAATGGTCCAAAATACCTTCATCCAGGATCCAGGAACTGATTAAAAGCTACAGGAAGCGACTAGAGGCTGTTATCTTTGCAAAAGGAGGATCTACTAAATATTAATGTCACTTTTCTGTTGAGGTGCCCATATTTTTGCACCGGTCAAATTTTGGTTTAATGCATATTGCGCATTTTCTGTTAGTACAATAAACCTCAAACTGAAATGGCTGTTGCAAACACCAAAATATTTAGAACTAAAAATGATTAAGATTAATAGGGGTGCCCAAACTTTTTCATAGGACTGTAAGTGGGATACACAGTAATTCAGTCAGGCTATATACACTCAATCCAGCTTTCCACGGTGTGTACCCCAAAAACCTAAGTGGGATACACAGCAATTCAGTCAGGCTATATACGCTCAATCCAGCAATTCGTCGGTGTATAGACCATAAAATTCGCATTTATATACATCTAAAAATGCGTAAGGCTAGCGCAAAGGGACGTAGATGAGGACAGGGACGAGACCGGAGGCTTGGAATTGCAGCTTGGGAGCAAGGTTGCGGTCAAGCTACAGCACATCCTGTGCCTACTCCTCTGTGGCAGCAAGTATTGCGCTTCCCCACAGTCCCCGGCTTGATGGCCACATTAAGTAGGGTGCAGGGTACAACACTAACCAGGCCTGAGTACCAGGTGTTACAATGGCTAGCGAATAATGCTTTGAGCACATTCTCCACCAGCCAGTCAGCCTCTACCTCAACTCCTCCTCCTACTCAACAGTCTGGTCCTCCTTCCTTAAATCATGCCCAGTCTTCCCAGTAGAATAATCCCACCTTTCCCACCTCCCAGGAGTTGTTTTCGGGTCCTCTCACTGTCCCTCTCTCTGTCCCACCACTTCCAAATCCCGGGAGCTAACAGATGAGTTTCTGTGTCCTGATGCCCAAACACTGGAGCATCTGCCATCTCCTGTTGATTTAGTTGTTGTTGACCAGCAACTCACCTTCAATGACGATGACGAGACACAGTTGCCATCAGGGCAGCCTGTTGCCATGGGCGGTGTGCAGGAGGAGGAGCCGAGAGAGGAATTGGAAGAGGAGGTGGCTGACGACGAGGACACTGACCCTACCTGGACAAGGGTGATGTCAAGTGGGGAAAGCAGTGTACTGTAGATGTGGAGGGAAGTGCAGCACCAAAGAGGGTGGCTAGAGGCAGAGGCATGTCCAGAGGCAGAGGACAGCTGCTTCACATAAGCCAGGCCACAGCCAGCAAGGCCCAAGATGTTCCCTATTCTAGCCAACCTAGAAAAACTCCCCTATCGAGGCCACGGCCTTCAGTGGTGTGGAGATTTTTCAACGTATGCGCGGAGGACAAATATAGTGCGGTTTGCACACTTTACAACTCGAAACTGAGTAGGGGCTCTGAAAAGAGCAACCTTACCACTGCCATGTGCCGTCATTTGGAATGCAAGCACTGGGCTCAGTGGGAGAGAGCAAACGCAGGACAATCGTTCTTCGGCGTTGCCGCCAAAACCTCTCTCACTGTTGCCAGTGCTGACGCTGCAGTCCAGACCACCAGCTAGGACACCTCCACATCTGCCTCCACCACTTTGGGGACTTCTCCCTCATCCTCCCCTTTTCCTACCTCAGCTCCTTCTCCTGCACCATCATGCGCCTCTTCCCAGCAACCCACCATCTCCCAGACGTTTGAGCGCAGGCAAAAGTACAGCGCTACTCACCCACATGCACAAGCCTTAAACGCGCACATCTCCAAACTGCTGGCCCAGGAGATGTTGCCGTTCCGGCTAGTTGAAAGTCAGGCCTTCCATGACCTGCTGGCAAGTGCAGCACCTCTCTATGTCATCCCTAGCCCTACTTCTTCCGGCGTGCCGTTCCCGCCTTGCACCAGCACGTGTCACGCAACATCAGGCGGGCCCTAAGTTCCGCACTTTGCACAAAGGTCTACTTGACCACCGACGCATGGACAAGTGCATGCGGACAGGGATGCTACATTTCACTGACGGCACACTGGGTGAATGTAGTTGAGACTGGGACCGGGTCACAAACTGGGGTGGTCTATCTCGTCTTCCCGCCCAACATTCCTGGCAGGGGCTCTGAACCACCACCCTCCTCCTCCTCCTCTGCCATCACATCGACCCCAGCTACCTGCTGGAAGCGCTGCAGCACTGGCGTGGGGAGACGTCAGCAGGCCGTGCTGAAGCTCATCAGCTTGGGGAACAGACAGCACACTGCCTCCGAGGTGAGGGATGCCCTTCTCGATGATACGTCAATATGGTTTTCGCCGCTGCACCTGGGCCCAGGCATGGTTGTGCCGGATAACAGCTGGAACCTGGTAGCGGCTCTGGAGCTTGCCAACCTCCAACACGTTCCATGCCTGGCCCACGTTTTCAATTTAGTGGTGCAATGGTTTTTAAAAACATACCCCAATTTACCCGAGCTACTAGTGAAAGTGCGGCGCTTGTGCGCCCACTTTCGCAAGTCTACAGTAGCCACTGCTAGCCTCAAAACACTCCAGCAACGCCTCCATCTGCCAGAACACCGGCTGTTGTACACACAGTGTCACTGTACGGCCGAGCTGTGTAGTGTGCACGTGAGAATCTCTTAGGAGACGCCTGACGCTGAATGCGCATGTGTATTATCTCTGTTCGGCACTCCGTTTACAGAGAAGGGGAAGGTGGATGACGTGGTCCCATGTTACGTCATCACCAGGCGCGAAAAGGGCGCAAAATCTCCGGACAGTTTGTATGGGAATGGATTGGTGACAGAAGAAAAGGTGGAGCTTGGATGGCTTTAAAAAGAAACCAGGTATCGTTCCTCATTTGCTATCATAGTCATCATTGGTAGTCATGCTAGTTAGCACTGTCTAGCTAAGTTAGTCTAGTCTCACCACTGTGGGCAGGCATAGCACTTGGATACTTGAGTGTTTTTGAAAATCCCCTGATGATTGGCGCAATACGGTGCCAGGAAACGCGTAGGAATATATACTATATTATACCAGACAACTGTAAGGGACAGCTGTGGACTGCCCTTGTCAGGGCGGGAGTTACGGGGAATTGAGGGTCATTGTGAGACTATGCATAGGGAGGATTCCTGAATTAACCCTTTGTCCACAGTACTCCTGCCGGCGACTAGACCTGGTAAGACCGTTTCTATTTATTACATCTGATAGACAGTTGGGCTTTGCTACATGGGTGAGGAAAGAATAATACTCATGTGCTGAGTCTGTCAGTGAAGAGGCCAGTGTATGGGTAGACCAGTGAAGTGGCCATAAAAAATTTGGCCCAAACATCCCCTTAAAAGAGGTTGTCTATAAAATGGAGTGATCACTGTGGTGGCCACCAGGGAGGTGTATACTCACCTGTCCCCAGCACCCCGTTGTCCCCTGCCTGTGTCTATTCAGTCTCATGGCAGCGACTCATTTCTGGAAATCCTGTACCTAATTAGTCTCAGTGGTCACATGAGGTGCAGGACTCCCAGCAAGGAGGTGCCAGCAAGAGACTGAACGGACACTGGCGGCGCACAATGGAGTGCCGGGGACAGATGAGTATTCTTTTTTATTTATTTGTTTTTTATTTTACCTCCCACCCGACACATGAATTGCTCCAATTCCTGGACAACCACTTAAAGGGATCATATAATTTAAACACATTTTTTTCTCCCTACCACGTCGGAATAGCCTTAAGAAAGGCTATTCGTTTCCTATGTTCAGAAGTCTTCTCCACGGTGGCCTGCAACTCGATGTGGTAGGATGCTCATCACATCAGCTCCTACCCTTACCTGCTTTGCACGGATCTCTGCAGGCTTCACAGACGGATCCATGAGGAAGAAAGGTGCGTTAGCTGCTCCCCCTGGCCCGGCGGTCCTCCCATCTGCCGCCAGACAGCCCGGCATCTCCGGCTATTTAGTCCCGCCGGCTCCGTCTTCTCGGCCCAACACATGGCGGCGGCCATATTTACAGGCCGCGCCGCCCACAGCCTCCTCCTCAGCACTGCCGCAAGGCGAATTGTGGACCTCCGGCATCTCAACCGCTGCCCCCCAACTCCCAGCAGCCTTTTTGAGGCCTCCAGTATCCTCTGCAGTAGATCCCTCACCCTCTGGATCGGTGATGTCCTCCTCTGGCCTTCTTCCTGCTACAGGCCTGGATTTCAAGATGGTGACAGCGTCTGGTGTTCCTCCTGCTACATCACCAGGACTACAGGTACCTTGCACTGTAGCCTCATCTGTGCCTCCTGACCCTCAATCCTCAGGTCATGCTGTACCCTCTGCCCCCACTCTACTTGCACCTTCACAAGTTGCCTGCCAGGGAGACCCAGGCCCTGAAGTCCTACCTGCTATTTCCCCTCTCTCCACCCCTCCTAGGCAGAGCTTGCTCCAGGATCCTGCTCATTTCATGGGGAATGAACTGGACATTGGGGCTACCCCCTCCATGTCAACTTATGCTGTCCCCTCTCCTCAATCTCCCCCTCCAGTCTCACAATTGCACTGCCTGGAAGGGATTGAGCCTCTCTCATCTCCCCCCCCCCCACCACCACAATGGTTGCGATTTCTTACTCGATCTCTGATTACTGAGGTCTTGGCGGTATGCCGCAACGAAATCCGCACTGAAATTCGGCCTTACGGCAGGACCTTCATCACATTGCACCCTGAGTCAACGTCCTGGAGGACGATCATGACCAGACCCGTGCCTATGTTTCTCAACTACAGGACTCGGTCCTATCTCAGTTTCACCTCTCCTTGGACCTCCATTGCCACGTTGAGAACTTAGACAACAGGGGCAGGAGGAACAACATATGTGTCAGGGGTTTGCCTGAGGCCACCCATGATGGGGACTTACATGCAACCTTGGAAGCTAATTCTGTTCTTCAGGAACCCCCTATGCACAAAATTAAGCTTGATCATTCCCACAGAGTCCTCCGTCCTAAGGGGCTCGTATCTACTCCCAGGGACATCATCTGCTGCGTCCACAACTTTGCTTTGAAAGAGGCAATCCTATCTAATGCTAGAGCCATGAGGGAGGTGGACTTTGATGGAGCAAAGTTACAACTGTGCCAAGACCTCTCTTGGATAACCCTTCAGAAATGCAGACATCTTCGCCCTCTCCTCAGGTTGATACAGGACAGGCGAATGCCATACCGCTGTCGATTCCCTTTGCTTTATCTGCCAGGCTTGATGGCCGCACGGCCACTCTGTGCTCTTACTTGGATCTCCACCAGTTTTGCTTGACCCTGGACATTAATCCTCCACTGGATATGCCTGACTGGGAACTGATTTCCCCTCCTCCTCCGCCCCCCCCCCGTTCTGGTTCCAGCGGAAATCGAAGAGAGGCCAACCTCCCCCTCCTGGGGCATCTGCCTAGGCGCTGGTCCATCTACCTTCTGAGTGTTGACTTTTGCACTACGGTTTTTTCTTCCCCCAGGACTCATTCTGAACTTTTGCAAGTTAATTGATGCTGGTGATGGTTTATTACTGTGTTTAACCTCATGGGTGTCTTCTCTTTCTTCAGCAGGTCCTCTTTGTTCCGTGACGTGATTACTGTTGCTTTTTCTTGCAGGTGGGGTAGGAGGCTCCGGTACCTCTTATCCTTAATGATATAACTGTTTTTTCCAAGTTTGGTTTTTCTCCCCCCCCCCCCAAATTTGGGGGCTTTTCCCACCTAGGGTTTGTAATTTTAGACCCTTTGGGCTGTTTTGTATACATTCGTTTTGATGTTTGACTGTTGCCCCTGGTCAGGAGATCTAGTCCTACCCACACTGAGGTTCTATGTGATGTTAATGTTTTTTGTTTTTTTTGTCCCCTCCTTCCTTTTCTTTCCCTCCCTTCCTATGATTTCCTGGTCTGGAGTCATAGAGTCCATTGTTTTTTGATGCTGTTCCCCAGGTTCCTGTGGCCGGATGTGCTTCTCCTGGATTGGGTGAGATCTGCCTTTGCTCTCTTCTCTATTATATATATTATTCTCTCTCTTATATGCGGGTTTTCCTTCTCTTTCTTCCCTATGGCTAAGTGTGTCACGCTGAATGTCAAGGGTCTGGGCTCCAATGCCAAGAGATGTTTGGTACGGTCCCTCCGGGAGGATGTGGTCTTCTTACAGGAGACCCATTTTGATCATGCTGGTAATTTCAACTTCGCCCGTCCCTACTATTTCTATTTCTATTACTATTTTACTATCCCTATTTCCCTACTTCTTTTTCTGCCTTTAATTCCCATAGAAAAGGTGGGGTGGCTATCCTGCTCTCCCGCACCTGTCCCATCTCGGTTTTGGCATCCCACTTGGACCCTGAGGGCCATTATATTATTTTGGAGGGTCTTCTTTATGGTAAACTGATTGTCCTCTGTAATATATATGCCCCTAATTCCTCCCAGATCCCCTTCCTCCGTAAGATACTACGACGTCTACAAGCTTTTTCAGGTTCAGCCCTATTGTTAGGTGGGGATTTTAACACAGTCTTTTCTGAGCTTAGCCAAGGAATTCTGTAGATTTATTAGGTCTTCTGCCTTGTATGATCTTTGGTGTGTCAATAACCCCACAGCTAGAACCTATATGTTTTACTCCCACCCACATAAATCACATTGCAGGATTGATTATTTCTTTGGTAATACTCTGACTCTTAGACTTTTAGTAGACGTGGAGATTGGTCCTATATCCTGGTCTGATCATGCTCCTGTTTCTCTATCGCTGTCTTCTGCCTCTGACACCTCTAAGAGATGTCACTGGTGTTTAAATGAATATCTTCTTCATTCCCTACCCTCCAGTACTACTCTTCGTACTCAGCTTCAGGAATATTTTGCTGATAATGTGGGCTCCGTCTCTTCTGACTCCATCCTATGGGAGGCTCACAAGGTAGTTATGAGAGGTCACTGCATTGCTCTAGCCACTCGACTCAAAAAAAGATAGAATAGCCAGGGAAAAGACCTTGGTTGCCCAGATCCAGTCCTTATCGGATAGCTTAAGCCGTACCCCATCTGTCTCCGTCCTCTGCCACCTTGTAGCGGCTAGGGTGGATTTGAGAGATCTGGCCACCCAGGCTACTCAACGCCTTCTGCTATACTGCCGTCAACGCTATTATGAAAGGGGCAATGAGGCTCACACCCTTCTAGCCAAGACTCTCCGTGACCACCAAACCTCTTCCACCCCACATGCTGTAACGATACTAGTTATCAGATTTGGAGTCCAAATGGTGGGGCAAATGGTACAGTACTTAAATAATAATAAATGGAGGATAAGTACCTCAGAGGTAGAAGAAATCGTGGTCAGACGTTTGCTGAGATCGGTACACAGGAGGAGCAGATCAACCGTAGTCAGACGTTAGCAAGGTTCGGTTCACAGGAGGAGCAGATCAACCGTAGTCAGACGTTAGCAAGGTTCTGTACACAGGAGGAACAGATCAACCGTAGTCAGACGTTAGCAAGGTTCGGTACACAGGAGGAGCAGATCAATCGTAGTTAGACGTTAGCAAAAGTTCAGTACTCAGGAGCAGCAAGGTAGTGGTGAGGTTCAGCGCAACAGGGAGCAGACAGCCAGAATAATCAGGCACAGGATGGAGTGAGCTGTGAGTTTATATAGGACGGGCTAAACTGTGATTGGCCACAGAACAGGTGATCTTAATAACCCAATTACTCCAACAGAAGAAACCAGACAAGGTAAAGCACAAAACAAAACAGAATTCCAAATAGTACAATGGTTAAGGCCGCAGAACATAGCCAGGAAGTCATGGGTTCAAGACCCAGTGAATTCAGTTCGTGACACATGCTGTCCGGGACCCTCCAGGAGTCCTCCAATATCATCTTGATGCTATAGCATCCCGGTTTACGGACTATTATACAAAGTTGTATAATTTACCCTCTCACTCAAATGCCGACCCGCCCTTACAAGCTGCTGCTTTGCGTACTTATTTAGAGGCCTGTCACCTCCCTAAGCTTTCATCCTCAGCACTTGCCACATTAAATGCCCATAACACAACGGACAAGATTAGCTCCACTCTTAAGGAACTCTCTAATGGTAGAGCCCCGGGCCCGGATGGTTTCACATACCTCTATTATAAGACATTCCAAGCAGACCTGATCCCTCACATGTGTCGTCTTTTTAATTCTTTTTTGGAAGGTGCTCCCATTCCCCAATCCATGCTCCATTCTCATATTACCTTAGTGCCTAAACCCCGTAAGGACCACCAAGATTGCTCCAACTACCGTCCCATAGCTTTGCTAAACACAGACTTAAAACTCTTCACAAAGATTTTGGCAAATAGGCTTAGCGCTTGGCTTCCTTCTTTGATACATAAGGACCAGGTGGGTTTCATCCCCTGTTGTCAGGGGGGCAGACAACACCAGAAGGACTGTGGATTTAATTGATGTGGCCAACCGCTCTACCACCCCTACCATCTTATTGAGCCTTGATGCAGAGAAAACTTTTGACCGCCTTGATTGGTCGTTCATGAGGGCCACCCTTGGTGCCTTCGGATTGTCTGGAGCTTTTCTTACTGCAATCAAGAAGCTGTACTCTTACCCTTCTGCTGTGGTGAAACTCCTCAACTCAGTCTCTACACCATTTCCCTTCCGCAACGGGACCCGTCAGGGTTGCCCCTTGTCTCCCCTTATCTCTGCCCTTTGCATCGAACCCCTTGCAGCCCGGATTAGGTCCAACCCTGATATTACAGGGGTTTTAGTTAAGGACAAGCCCTTTAAAATTAGCTTATTTCTGACTTTTTTGTTGCGTTCTAATTTCGATTTTCAGTGGAGAGAGCGTTCTCTCCGATATTTGGGAATCCAGCTCTCTCCATCCTACTCTACACTCACCGGCCACTTTATTAGGTACACCTGTCCAACTGCTCGTTAACACTTAATTTCTAATCAGCCAATCACATGGCGGCAACTCAGTGCATTTAGGCAAGTAGACATGGTCAAGACAATCTCCTGCAGTTCAAACCGAGCATCAGTATGGGGAAGAAAGGTGATGTGAGTGCCTTTGAACGTGGCATGGTTGTTGGTGCCAGAAGGGCTGGTCTGAGTATTTCAGAAACTGCTGATCTACTGGGATTTTCACGCACAACCATCTCTAGGGTTTACAGAGAATGGTCCGAAAAAGAAAAAACATCCAGTGAGCGGCAGTTCTGTGGGCGGAAATGCGTTGTTGATGCCAGAGGTCAGAGGAGAATGGCCAGACTGGTTCGAGCTGATAGAAGGGCAACAGTGACTCAAATAGCCACCCGTTACAACCAAGGTAGCCAGAAGAGCATCTCTGAACGCACAGTACGTCGAACTTTGAGGCAGATGGGCTACAGCAGCAGAAGACCACACCGGGTGCCACTCCTTTCAGCTAAGAACAGGAAACTGAGGCTACAATTTGCACAAGCTCATCGAAATTGGACAATTGAAGATTGGAAAAACGTTGCCTGGTCTGATGAGTCTCGATTTCTGCTGCGACATTCGGATGGTAGGGTCAGAATTTGGCGTCAACAACATGAAAACATGGATCCATCCTGCCTTGTATCAACGGTTCAGGCTGGTGGTGGTGGTGTCATGGTGTGGGGAATATTTTCTTGGCACTCTTTGGCCCCCTTGGTACCAATTGAGCATCGCTGCAACACCAAAGCCTACCTGAGTATTGTTGCTGACCATGTCCATCCCTTTATGACCACAATGTACCCAACATCTGATGGCTACTTTCAGCAGGATAATGCACCAT
The DNA here is from genome assembly GCF_031893055.1 of Leptodactylus fuscus. NCBI lineage: Eukaryota > Metazoa > Chordata > Amphibia > Anura > Leptodactylidae > Leptodactylus > Leptodactylus fuscus. Next base: position 222,858,663 of record NC_134265.1, on the reverse strand, counting down.
GTCATAAAGCTGGAATCATCTCAGACTGGTTTCTTGAACATGACAGTGAGTTCACTGTACTCCAATGGCCTCCACAGTCACCAGATCTCAATCCAATAGAGCATCTTTGGGATGTGGTGGAACGGGAGATTCGCATCATGGATGTGCAGCCGACAAATCTGCGGCAACTGTGTGATGCCATCATGTCAATATGGACCAAAATCTCTGAGGAATGCTTCCAGCACCTTGTTGAATCTATGCCACGAAGAATTGAGGCAGTTCTGAAGGCAAAAGGGGGTCCAACCCGTTACTAGCATGGTGTACTTAATAAAGTGGCCGGTGAGTCTACGTTATACTCGGTTAATTACCCTAGCTTGTTTAAAGAACTGCGAGCCCTCCTAGACAAATGGCGCCCCCTCAATATCTCGCTTTTAGCCCGCATTAATGCAGTCAAAATGTCTCTCCTCCCTAAACTCCTTTATTACTTTGAGACGCTTCCAGTAGCTATCCCTTGCTCAGAATTGCGCTCCCTTCAAAAATCCATTTTTAAGTTCATCTGGAATGGCAAGTGTCACTGCATACCTCGTTCGGTGATTCTCTCTGGTAAAAAGGAGGGTGGACTGGCGGTTCCGCATATTCTGCATTACTATTGGGCCACTCATTTACGCTGCTTACCATTTTGGTCAGCTCCACAGGCATACACAAAATGGGTCGAGATAGAGAAGCTTTGGCTAGCTCCGATCCACTCCAATGCATTTTTGTGGTCCCTTCCTTCAACCCCTCTACTGGGTCCTATACATTTTACGAGGTCTATGTGGCTCAGCTACTCTAAAATTTTCCCCTTAGCTTCCAAGTGTTCTAGCTATGATTTCCTTCTTGTATAGTCCCCTCCTCCTGGAGGGACTCACTTCGGCTCTGGTGAGGCCCTGGAGTAGGCTAGGCCTTTTCCATATTGCGGACCTAGTTGACCCATTAACTTTGGAGATCAGACCATTTGACTATTTTGTAACTGACCTCCACTTACCTGCCTTAGAGTGGTTACATTACCAACAGATTGTCCATTTCATTTTTACCCAATTTGGCTCCCTGAAGGTATCTTGGCTGACATCCTTTGAGAGACTCTGTCATGCGGGCACCTCCACGGCTGGCCTTATCTCTAGTATTTATTGCTTCCTCTCATCCTCTGGGGAGCAGAGCCGTGTTTCACATAAATATATGGAGAAGTGGTCTAGGGCATTGAATAGGCAGATCTCGCCCTCCCAAAGGCAAATCATCTGGTCTTGTGCGGCTAAGCCCTCCACCTATGTTACATTCCGCGAGACCCAATACAAATTATTGATGCACTGGTATCATACGCCTGCCTTACTTCATTCTCTCAACCCAAGTATTTCTCCCCACTGTTGGCGTTGTGGGGCAGGGGTTGGTACCATGTATCACATTTTCTGGGAATGCCCGGGGATTCGTCCCTTCTGGTTGGAGGTTAAGTCCCTTACGGACGCTTTGTTAATTTGTGGGGTTCCGCTAGATCCTCTTACATACCTCTTGAATCTTCCACCTATGCATCTGGGCAAACAGTCTTCTAAATTATTTCTTTACTTATGTACTGTAGCTATGACACTTATTCCAGCCCTCCGCTGGAAGAAGGTCTCTCCTCCTTCCTGTCTGGACCTCATTGCCTGGGTAAAAGATGTGCGTAGTTTGGAGAATCTGATGGCCTCACTTAACCACACTGTTGAGGCTTTCCAGGCTATATGGTAACCCTGGGACGTGTATTGTACTTTGAATGGACTCTAACCCCCCCTCCCCCCTTCCTTTTTTCCCCTTCTTTCACAATTACGTTTTTGGTTTTTGTGTTCTGCATGCTTAGATGTTTTGTATATTTCAAAAAATTTCAATAAAAATTACAGTTAAAAAAAAAGAAGTCTTCTGCACGCCGCTGTTCGCTTGAAATACCAGTTTTCGCCGGTATTCAGATGAGTTCTCTCGCAGCACTGGGGGTGGGCCCCAGCTTTCAAACAGCACTGGGGGCGTCCCCAATGATACCAGAGAACTCTCTAGCGCCGCCTCCATCTTCATCAGGATTGTCATCTTCCTGTGTCTTCTTCCGGCGCAAGCTTTGAAACTTGTAGGCCTTGGGCAGAGCCTACTGCGCATGCCCATGGCCACAAGAAAATGGCTGCTTACTTACTGTGTAAGGACTACAAGTTTCAAGGCCTGCGCTGGAAGAAGACACAGGAAGATGACATTCCTGATGAAGATAGAGGCGGCCCTGGAGAGTTCTCTGGCAGCATTGTGGACGCCCCAAGTGCTGTTTAAGTGCTGGGGCCTGCCCCCAGTGCTGCGAGAGAACTCATTTGCATACCGGCGAAAACCAGTATTTCAAGCGAACAGTGGCCCGGAGAAGACTTCTAAAGGTAGGAGACGAATAGCCTTTCTTAAGGCTATTCCAAAGTGGTAGGAAGAAAAAAAATGTGTTTAAATGATAGGATTGCTTTAAAGGATTTATCCATGTTTCTAATATTGATGGCCTGTCCTTAGGATAGGCTTTCAGAATTATATCTACAATAATACAACAGCCAGGACTTCTGCAGATCAGCTTTTCCAGGACAGAGCAGCTACAGGTAATAGTAACATTTCTAGGAGCCATGCTGTTCACTTGCCATACAAAGTGTAACAGTAGGTTTAGGTAGTGCACATGGTATAGTGAGTGAGCAACATGGCTCCCAACATGTTGTTACCTTTAGCCGTCGTGTCTCGGTACCGCTGATCTGCAGGGTCCTGGCAGTGGGCCCCTAGAAACAATTCTACTGGTGGGCCCTATACACCCTAGTCCGACCCTGCCGAGACACCATTTTCCCTGTGATCGCCAGCACCTGGAGTAAGCTCCGGAGGCTGGCATCACGTTGCTATGACCGCCGGGAGACTTGTGAAGGCTCCCCAGCCTGTTATTATATTGCAGGCTATGCTAGGTAGCACCGGTATGTTGCAATGCATTGGATTAGACCCTAGGGGGTCTATCAAATACAAAAAAAAAAGTTTTAAAAAAGTAAATATATATATATATATATATATATATATATATATATATATATATTAAAAGTTCAAATCACCCCCCTTCCCCTAGAACACATATAAGAGTACTTAAATACTGTGAAACATACATATTTGGTATCCCTGTGTCCGAAATCGCCCGCTCTACAAATCTATAAAAATATTTTCCCTGTATGGTAAACGCCGTAGCGGGAAAAAAAGTCATAAGTGCCAAACTGCCGTTTTTTCACTGTTTTGCCTCTGATAAAAATTTGAATAAAAAGTGATCAAAGCAAAAGCAATCCCTTAAAATGGTATAACGAAAAACTACATGCCGCCCCGCCAAAAAAGATGCAAAATCATGAAGAACAATTTGTCTCGCAAAGATTAAGACCTCATATGGCTTTGAGAGCAGAGAAATAAAAAAAGTTATGGGGTTTGGAAGGAGGGGAGTCAAAAACAAAACAAAAAACAAAATAAGTGGTCGGAAGGGGTTAAGGCAATTTAGATTTTATTTTTACTCCCCTGTAGAACAGGCAAACAGTACAAACATCTTGGAAATTCATGAAACTGGATAAATTGTTATGATAAGTCTATCTTTTCCAGCTTGGTAAGGTTTGTATTGACGTGCACTGACTCACTGTATTGATTGTCACAAAGAAAGATGCATCTCACATGTCAATGCCACAAGAGGATACATTGTTTTATAAGTGTAGTATATATATATATATATATATATATATATATATATATATATATTTATTTATTTATTTATACCGTATATACTCGAATATAAGCCGAGTTTTTCAGCACAGTTTTTGTGCTGAAAAAGTGCTCCTCGGCTTATACTAGAGTCATTACAGTAATTTTCTGTTAGCAGGCCAGGAATGCAGAAAGTACCTGGTCTACTGAATATAGGGCATCTACAGTGCTTCTATTCCGTTGGGAAGGGGTTAATAGGAGCACTGCAAATACCCTATATTCCGCCAGGCTGAGATCAAAGTAGGGGGGGAAAAACCCAGTTATCAAGCTCAGGGAAGGGGCAGACAGACAACCAAAACACCCCCTCCCCTTCCCTATCACCCAGAATCTATTGCACCCAAAAATTCCGACCATTTTAATTTTTGAAATTTTCCAGTAGCCGCTGAATTTACCCCCCTAGGCTTATACTCGAGTCAATAAGTTTTCCCAGTTTTTTGTGGTAAAATTAGGGGGGTCGGCTTATATTCGGGTTGGCTTATACTCGAGTATATACGGTATAGAATCAGTTTAAATAGTTTGTAAACTTACTTTTTAATATAATATAAAGTTGTTTGCTTATCACATATTGTCTTTGGAAAAGTATCTCTGTAATGTAAATCCTATTTTGATGCTTCATGGTTTTCCAATCTTATGAATGTAAGTAGTGTAAAAAATAGATGTTTTAACTCTTTCCCACCACAGCCATTTTTTGATTTTAATTTTTTTACTCCCCACTTTCCAAATGCGTTAACATTTTTATTTTTCCATTCACAGAGCAGCATGTTGTGCAATGGTTGCAGGACAAATTGTATTTAATTTAATATTCTGTATGATGTATTGAAATATTAAATTCAGAAAATTCAGAATGTGGTGGAATTAGAGAAAAACTGTGTTTGTGCTTTCATTTTTATGGCATTCACTGTGCAACCAAAATGACATGTTACTTGTATTCTGGGGGTCTGTACCCAGGGCCACGGATAGGCCAGTACTACTGCTACTGGCGTCAGGGGCCCGGCCAAATTGAAAAATGTGGGGGGGGGGCGGTGTTGGCCCGCCACCGTGTACTGGCCCCCTGGCGCCCGTAGCAGTCATTGTATGTCCTATTTCAACTCAGATCTGCATCCAGAGGACGCAGATCTGAGTTGAAGACATACGCGGCTTAAGCAAGGAGCTGACACGTCAGCTCCTCGCTTCGCCGCTGCCACTGCTACTGGCTTGTAGACGCGATGCATCGCGACTACAAGCCAGTAGCAGCGGCGGAGGCGAAGCAAGGAGCTGACACAGGTCAGCTCCTCGCTTAAGCCATCGCGTCTACAAGCCAGTAGCCGGCGGCAGCGGCGAAGCGAGGAGCTGACACAGGTCAGCTCCTCGCTTCGCCGCTGCGTGCCTCTCTCGCTGACACATATGCGGCTGAAGCGAGGAGCTGACCTGTGTCAGCTCCTTGCTTTGCTGCCGCTGCTGCTGGCTTGTAGACGCGACGTGATGATGTCACATCGCGTCTACAACTGTGCGCCAGTGAGAGAGAGGCGCACAGAGAGCTGCGAGGGAACGAAGGAGAAGGTAAGTGCAATGTCGTGTACGCTGAGGTGGAACGTGAAACTGGGGCAGATGAAGGAGGGGACGGCATGACACTGGGGGCAGAGATGGAGAGGATGGCATGACAATGGGGGCAGAGATGGAGAGGACGGCATGACACTGGGGGCAGAGATGTGGGGACATGAATCTGGGGGCAGAGATGTGGAGACATGAATCTGGGGGCAGAGATGGAGAGGACGGCATGACACTGGGGGCAGAGATGGAGGGGACATGAATCTGGGGGGCAGAGATGGAGAGTACATGACACTGGGGGCAGAGATGGAGGGACATGAATCTGGGGCAGAGATGGAGGGACATGACACTGGGGGCAGAGATGGAGGGGACATGAATATGGGGGCAGAGATGGAGGGGACATGAATATGGGGGCAGAGATGGAGGGAACATTAATATGGGGGCAGAGATGGAGGGGACATGAATATGGGGGCAGAAATGGAGGGGACATGAATATGGGGGCAGAGATAGAGGGGACATGAATATGGGGCAGAGATGGAGGGGACATGAATATGGGGGCAGAGATGGAGGGGACATGAATATGGGGCAGAGATGGAGGGGACATTAATATGGGGGCAGAGATGGAGGGGACATGAATCTGGGGGCAGAGATGGAGGGACATGAATCTGGGGGAAGAGATGGGGACATGAATTTGGGGGCAGAGATGGGGGGCATAAATCTGGGGGTAGAGATGGGGGACATGAAACTGGGGACAGAGATGGAGGGGACATGAAACTGGGGGCAGAGATGGAGGGGGGGACATGAAACTGGGGGCAGAGATGGATGGGCGGACATGAATCTGGGGGCAGAGATGGAGGGGGAGACATGAAACTGGGGGCAGATGAAGGGTGTATATGAAGCTTGGGGAGAGATAGAGGGGGGACATATAATGTACGGGTGACTGTAGGAGGATTATAATGTGTGCGGGCACATGAAAAATTAATGAGAATGGGCGGAGTCAACATAACAGTGGGTGGGGCTAAATTTGCCGCGGCGCGCATTTTGTCCCTCTTTTGGTTCTTCAAAAGTTGGGAGGTATGGGTACAGGGGGTAATGGAAAGATGTTAGAAGGTGGATGGGGGGGGGATTGTTGGGGCATCGGGTGTACGGCACTGCGGAGTGGGAACTGGGGCAATAATATATAATATATAAGTTTTTAGCTGGAGAACTACAAGGCACACAATACCTCCAAAGGTACATGTGCTTTGTATTAATAATGATGTAGGCGGCTATGCTACTAGCATAGCAGCCTGTTTGGGGGTGGGACTTTCACTTTAAAGGAGTGTTCACATTGCGTTTTTGGCCTCCCTTGCTGGGATACGTTGGTAACTAGTCACAATCAGCTACCCACTTATCCCTGCACGGAGAACTTTTTTTTTTAATGGCCAGTTCTTCGTGCAGGGATAAGTTGACAGCTGATTCTGACTGGTTACCAATGTATCCCGGCAAGGGAGGCCAAAAACGCAATGTGAAAAAGCCCTGAGGATTTATTAAGAGGACTCTTATAGATGGTGTTGGCTCTCTATAGGCGCTGTCACATGTAGCAGATTTTACCTGCAAATAGAATCTGATTAAGCCTTGTAGTGCTGCTAAATAAAGGGAAATGTAATACAGAATTGGTATGTCGCAAAACAAGGTAGTTTTAAAATGGCGGGGGGGGCTGTATGGGGCCCCAAAATTCCTGATGGCGGCCCTGTCTGTACCACTGTACAATTACAGTGATTTATTTTTGTACTCTTGTATGTATTCTAGGGAAAGGAGGGGTGATTTGAAGTTTGAAATTTTAGAATTTTTTTTTATGGTTAATGCAATCATTTTATGGGTTTTTTTTGTACCATCCCTTGGGACAATGACACCTGTGTTGTGTCTAGTACTGGATACACTGCCATGGAAGCTACTACCAATGCCATTTTTTGTATCTACCTGCTCCACAACCCTTACAAAATCTTTGGTGAAAGCAGTGGTGTTAATGTAGAAATACAAAATATCATAAATCTGATTCCCATACTTGATAATTCTGACTTACTGCATACCACAAGGTAAAGGTAAGGTAAAGGTAAACTCTGCTTCCAAACTTCCTTCCAACTTACCTATTACACTAGCAAAGCAACCTTCTATAATCACATATCCACACAAATAGCTGCAACCACAGGCCGCTTTATGGTAGTCAAGACAACAATAAACCCAAGCCACGCATAAATAGCAATCATAAAGGTAACAAGGCTGAGCTATATTTTTTGTCTTTGGAATTGTGGGGACGTTTAGAGCAAAGGACAATTTTGCTAAATGTTAGATTTAATATACACAAAAACAGTACAGTGCTATACAAAACAAGATGTAACAAAAAACACCTACACTGCATTCCAAATTATTATGCAAATTATATTTTACTATGATTTTCCTAAATGATCGATGCAAATGACAGTCAAAATAATGTTCAACCATTACAGTTTAAATCAAATTTTATTGGACAAAGCTTCCAATGATTAAATGTATTTTTCACAAATTAAACAAAAAAATCAAAATCCATTGTTCCAAATTATGTTTAATCAAGTTTTATTAAAGGATTTTTTGAATACAAGGAACAGGGAAAACAAGAACGAAATCTGAAAACAAAAGTGAGGCTCACAGACCTCGCAAAGACAGGCGCCAACCGGGAGCGCCCCGATCAGCTTGGTACAACTGATAAAACCTCAGCGTCAGACAAAACACTCAGGGAGTGGACAACTCAGAAACAATGTAAGACACGACAAGACAAAAGGGGACATAGAAAAAAAGACGGGCAATAGGGGGAACGGGAACAACACAGACAAAGGGACAGAGACAAGGAACACAGAGGGGAAAGACAAAGGAGGAGGAAAAGATGACCAATGCAGAAGGAATTACGAGAAAGAGGAGGAGAACTCGGAAGAGTCTTGAAACACGACCCAGGGCCGCCAGGTGCTGTCAAGCCTGGAGGGGTCTGGAGAGTCCTCCGCAACCCAAGCCTCCATCCTCCTAATAAGGGGAAGCTCCTGCAGAAATTCCAGCATTGAGGGCAGAGTAGTACTGCGCCAACGCCTAGGGATGACAGTCCTGGCATCCGTAAGAAATTACAGTGCCGCAAGAGGTCCTTCTTAATCTCAGAAATCTTACCGGGAAGGACCAAATGGAGGGCCACCTGGGGAGACAGAGCAATAGTATGATCACATACCTTAGAGTACAGGGAAAAGACCGCGTCCCAGAGGGGTTTAATGACATCGCACTCCCACAAGATATAGAGCATAGTACCTCTCTCAACACCACAGCGCCAACACCAATCACAAACAGCTGTGTAGATCCTGTGGAGAGGGTCTGGACACCTATACCACCGGGTCAGAATTTAGAAATTTCTCTCCTGCACACAACAGGGCAAGGCCATTTTATGGGTCAGTGTGAAGGACGTATTCCAATTGAGAATAGTCAGACTAGAGGTGAGTTCAGAGTTCCAGGACCCCGCATAACGAGAAAGCCCAGGAGCGGCATCCTCAAAGAGAACATCATACAATAAGGAGAGAGCACGTGGGGTAGGGTCTGCGTGTGAGAGAGTGGCCTCCAGAGTGGACAGGGGAGAAGAAAGAAGGGGCGGAAGTGAAAACTTCCGCAGGAAGGAGGACAGCTGGCTATATTCCCACCAAGAAAGGCATAGGTCTGGGTAGGATGAACAGAGATGAGCAAACGGGGGAAGAGGGGGATCCCCAGCAACCTGGTGGAGACGGACATCATCTCCCCTATGCCAGCAGAGGAATCTATCCACCGAGCAGCCTGGGGGGAACATAGGGTTGTTGAAAAGAGGCGACAAGGACCCAGGTACACGGGCCAGTCTCCCATTGGAACACACCAAGTCTTGTTCTAAATTATTATGCACAGCAGAGTTTCTAAAGATTATATATTTTTTTAAAGAACTGAAGAAAGTCAGTTGTTGAATTTGCAGCATTAGTTTACCTATTCTATCAATCAAAAACAGACCAAGTAACATGTTAATAAACGACTGCTTATTTGATATCCTATTGTGAGTTTTTGGATAGTTTCTGCTTGAATTTCTTTGCAGACTGTCAGAATAACTTCCCAGAGCTGCAAATCCATCCACACATTGTGGGAAAATACCCGCAGTGGAAATGCTGCGGTTTCCAAAATTGTTGTGACAGCAAGAAAATTATACAGTACCTACGGAAACTCAATTTCTCTATAGGTCTAATTTAAGCAGAAAGGTTTCCTCTGTTGACTTTCTGTGAATAGACTGCGGGAAAAATCACAATGTGTTTCCGTCACAGTTTTTCCCACAGTGCTTTTTTGATGCGGCTTGCTATGTGGGACCTTAGCCTTGGTCTAAGACCTCACGTTGCAGAAACATGGCTTTTTTTGTTGCAGTTTTTGCTGCTGATTTTTGAGCTACAAAAGGAATGGGAAATATATAGGAAGTTCTTATACTTCTGTCTTCTGCTCAATCCACTCCTTGCTCTGGCTCAAAAAACTGCAGCAAAATCTGCAATAAAAAAAGCTGCGTTTCCGAAATGTGGGACGTCAACCTTAGGCTAAGGCCCCACGTTGTAGAAATGCAGCTTTTTTTGATGCAGATTTTGCTGCATTTTTTTGCGCCAAAGTAAGGAGTGGATTGAGCAGAAGGTAGAAGTATAAGAACTTCCTATATATTTCCCATTCTTTATGTAGCCATTCTTGGCTTTGGCTCAAAAAACCACAACAAAATCTGCAACCAAAAAAGCTGCGTTTCTGCAACGTGGGTCTCAGCCTTAGGCTAAAGCCCCACATTATGAAAACGCAGCTTCTTTGGTTGCAGATTTTGCTGCAGTTTTTTGAGCCAAAGCCAGGAGTGGATTGAGCAGAAGTTAGAAGTATAAGAACTTCCTATATATTTCCCGTTCTTTTTGTAGTCCTTCTTGGCTTTGGCTGAAAAAAAGCAGCAAAATCTGCAACAAAAAAAGCTGCGTTTCCGCAACGTGGGGTCTCAGCTTTAAGTAGTTTTCTTAGTTGGGCTCACCTGGCAAACGAATTATCAGGTGTTTATAATTAATTTCAGTGATCCAAATAGCCCTAAGACACAAAACCAGCCGTGAATTTAATTGGAAAATGAAAAACTAAATCTTTTTGACACTTACCGTATTTTTCGGACTATAAGACGCACTTTTTTTCCCCAAAATTTTTTGGGGAAAGAAGGTGGCGCCTGGCATCCGCTGTAATAGAGAGGCGGAAGCCGGCAAGTGATAGACGCCATTACAGGTGCCGGGGCCTGAGACATCGCTGCCCTGCCCTGCATGAAGCCAGCAGCGGGAGGAGTGATGCTATTCCGCTCCTCCGTCCCCCCTGCCGCTGGCTTCATGCAGGGCAGGGCAGCGATGTCTCAGGCCCCGGCGTCTGTGATGGCGTCTATCCCTCCCCGGCATCCGCCTCTCTAGTACAGCGGATGCCGGGTCAGTATCGGCGGCCCCCTCTCCCCCGGGGCCGGTCCCCACTGGCCCCGTACCTGTAGAGTTGCAGGCCGGCTCCTGCGCGGCGATATCGCAGGAGCCGACCTGTTCGGGTGACAGCCGGGAGCCTACTGAGGCTCCCGGGCCTGTCACTGCTGTATTAGTATTGCGGCTGGTCTCTATGACCAGCCGTAATACTAATAGACAGAATGTCCCATAGACGGCAATACAGTTGTATTGCCGTCTATGGGACTTGCGATCAAGTGACCGCAGGTTCAAGCCCCGGGGGGGAATAAAATAGTAAAAAAAAAAAAAAAAAAGCTTTAAAAATATGAAATAAATAAAAGTTCTAAATCACTTCCTGTTTTTTTTTTCAATACAAGGTGATCTAAGCAATAGATATCCCCCAAAATGGTATAACTAAAAAGTACAGCTGGCCCCGCAAAAAAAACTCCCTATGCATCCCCGTACAGCTGCAGCGTCACCTGTCAATGTGGCCTTGCAGCTGTTGCAAAACTACAACTCCCATATATTAAATATTTTACCAGTTTTTGCTTCAAAATTTTTTTTCCCTATTTTCCTCCTCTAAAACCTATAAGGTGCGTCTTATAGTCCGAAAAATACGGTAAATCCTGTTTGCATTTTAATTTAGAACTGTGGTGTATTAAGACAGACAACGTAAAATAACAAGGGAATAGCAAAGAACAGACCTGTTCGGCGTAAGAATCAGACAGATCACATGCTAAGATGTTTCCACAAAAAATCATCACATTTATAGACTCTTACCACCCACCTCCTGGAGACTCCCACCTTTGATGTTATCATTTTTCTTTGTTCAATATACAGATCCCTGGCTATTTATAACTTTAGACTGACCAGGAGTTGTGATATCCGGGGGTTAGTGGGCGCACACAAGACTTCGATGGCCCTCTATATCGGGTGCATTTTTTGGGACTTAAACCTGTCTCCGGGCTTGTGGGTTGAAATTACTAGAAATGAGCGAACAGTAAAATATTCGAGGTTCAATATTCTTTTTGAGTAGCCCCTCAATATTCGACTACTCGAATCGAATATCGAACCCTATTATAGTCTATGGGGGAAAAATGCTAATTTCAGGGGTAGGCAACATTCGATCAAATTATACTTACCAAGTCCACGAGTGAGGGTCGGGCTGGATTCTTCTCCGTGCAACGTCACCGCGGCGTCTTCCGCCTCTGAATTCACTCTGCCAGGCATCGGGCTTGGGCAGAGCCAACTGCGCATGCCCGCACTACAAGCGGACATGCGCAGTCGTCTCTGCCCAGGCCCGATGCCTGGCAGAGTGAATGAAGAGCCGGAAGACGCCGCAGGGAAGCTGCATGGAGAAGACTTCTAAAGATAGGAGAAGAACCAGCGTTGATTGTCCAACTGTATAGCATTCGGCCAATCAATGCTGGTTCTGCATCGAACTTTTACATTCAAATAGCGAGTGGTACTCGATCGAGTATGAGTATTTCGAATACCGTAGTATTCGATCGAATACCTACTCAATCGAATACTACTCGCTCATCTCTAGAAATTACCATAAAATTACATAGGATCCGCGCTAACACATTGAAACGAACTCCCACAACACAGAAACTAAAACAGAACTGCATCTCATAACGCGATATAATATAGCCATATTTCATCACACACAACATTTCAATTATGACTGTAGGTAGCAACATAATGTAATAGAGGTGAGAAGACAAAGTCTGCTATGATAGGAATAAGTACATAGTATCAGTAATCGTAGGGTGTTTCTGAAACAAGACAAAGTACAATGAGCATAATTTTTTTTAACCACGTATGTCAATGAGGATAAGCAATGAGCATTTCTCCATCAAGATCCAAATTCCTTGTGATTTCTATGTTAAACATACAGTAAGATGTTCCTCGTGGCTGTTGAATCTTGTTTGATATGTTCTGGCTGAGTTACAACCATGATTATGTTTCCTTTAATTAACACTCGGGTAAGAGAGAATGTAAGTCTGCAGTTCTAATTAGTCATAAAGATTATGTGACATAAGATCTAATACTTTTGACAGAAATCCATGGGCTTATTAATAACCCCATGGGTGCTAAAAAATAACAAGTGCTGTAGGATATGCAAAATCTTGAACAGATACATCTCTAAAATATGTGTGTCTGCGACATCTCAAATAGCATTAAAAGGTCCCTATATCCAACTGGAATTAGCAACGAGATGTGACATTGATAGCTGAGTCATACACACAGCGCCTATAAGCTATGACTCACATTTCCTGTTTTCTTCTGATAGATAAAACGAACTACAAGATTAATAGTCATATGGTCGTACTGTCTTGGGCTATTTCATTTTGCTCATATAAAACAGACGACAGATCTTACACACAATATAATAGATATGTGTAATCACATAATATATGGAAGGAAATACTTGCAATACATTTACAGAAGAATACGATTACATGGTACTTGCTATTTAAAGTGAAATGTAGCACCATGGATAAACAAAAATGATGTATTGTGAATAAATGTCAAATATACCATTGCATATTGTAATATGTCTTTACGTTGTTTGCAGTTTTCACTTACAGTTAGTGTATTTATTCTGCTTGGTTGTAGAATGGAAACATATAGCAGACAGACTGTGATGGAAGGAGCCTATATATTGTTATCAGTCAAGGGGGCAGCCATCAAGAACAAATATACTCCCAGGACTGCTTTATTGCTTTACAGTATCTCGGGCAATAAACATTAAAAGGGTGAACCGAGAGCAACCTTATGGCCATTTGTGGAGTATTCTTCTTTCCAGCGCAAATCAAACCAGCCATTCTTCAGACCCTCAAGATGTGGAAGGTGGAGGAGGAGGGCATGCTTAAAGGACAATGGCTAAGCACAATCCGCAAGAGACTGTGTTTAGCCTAAAACTTTGTCACATCTGTTGGAGCCTGGAAGGAAGCTGGGTATGGCCATTTTTCCACCAGAAGAGATCCTCCAAGCTCAATGGAACCAAAAGGACTCTCAGTATTAGTTTTTTTCTATGTTTCTCCCATAATTTTTAGAACTGTTTTCTTGTTTTGTCATTTTGATATCTTTTGCCATATTGCACTGAACCCTTTAGGTATTACGTTGTTAAATGTAATAGTACTTTGCATTTGCTCTATGAACTCATAACCTTTTTGAAGTGTTTTTATGTCTGACTACTGTAGAGACACATATATATGTTACTGAGGTTTCTGCTGAGCCTGGAAAGTCAGTGGTGGTGGCAGTTTGTATTTGGAGTGCGTGGACTATGTGGGACTGTGATTTATGCTCAGTATGCAGCTTGAGTGAAGGGTGAGTGCAACATTGAGGCTGAGGCTTCATGTGGTGTAAAAACCGCAACGTATTACAGTTCCTACATGTGTGGATTTTAGATAATCCTATCCACACTTTGCAGAAAAATATGTGCAGTGGGATTACTGTGATTTCCAAAACAATTATATTTTTGTAAACCACAGAATGTCAATTATATCTACATATTATAATAATACCTACAAAAACACACGTTACAGTTTTTATCCAATTCCACATTTTTTTTTTTTAAGCTTCCTAGTACATCTTATGGAATCCTACATGGTACCACTACAAAGTACAATTTGTCCTTCAAAAATTAAGTGCACATATGGCTATGTGAATTAAAAAAATAAAAAAAGGTATGGCTCTTGGAAGGTGTGGAGTCAAAAACTAAAATCAGAAAATGCCTGGAGTGGGAAGGGGTTAAACTGCTCCAGCGTCTAATTCTGTTTGAAAATCTGGTGTACTTTAGAGTATGTAGTCTAAGACTAAGACGATGCAGCTAAAAAACGCTGTGGAAAAAAAGCAGTGGAAATGCATAGCGTTTTTTTAACAAAACTTTTTACATTTCATTTTGGCTGGGTTTCTCCCTTTGCTGTTTTTCTTCCCTTATTATATCTATAAGGAAAACACAAGTATTTCTGAAGATAAAATTGACATGCTGCGTCTTTCAAAAACACATTATGTTTTCTTTTCCGCAACGTGTGGAAGGGACTAGCCAGAATCTCATTCACTTTGCAGGTGCTGTAAATCACAGTGTCACATACGGGCTATCCTAACACGTGACACGGGTGCAGCTGTCAGTGGTCAACTCACTCATGCTTGCACTAAGCTTTTACTTAGGCTGCAAATTGAATGTAATGTGCAGCCCAACACAGTCCTCACACCCCAAATACATGCCGCTACCATCACTACCATCACTGATTTGGCGCAATGTAAGCCTCAGAAGACTCGATAACAAAGGACATGAAATGTAAACAGCTTTTAAAGTACATGGAATAAAACAGAATAATACTTAAGGCTAAAGCCCCACGCAGTGAGTCACAGCAAAAAATCACTGCGGATAAAACAGTTGCCGCAACGCATCAGTATTTCATGCAGCGATTTTCACAGAATGTCTGTAGAAGTTTCCAATGCAGACGTTTTTGGCATAGTTGACATCCTGCAATATCAAAAACTGTAACATTTTTTGGAAATCGCAGCATGCCCACTGTGCATAGTTGTCAGCTATGTGTGGTGGATGGGAGTTGCTAGAATGCCATACACCTTGCAGTGATTGTAAAATGCTGCATTTTGCATTTCCACTGGGGCCAAACTGCAATGTTTACACCACGTGGGGTCCCAGCTTTAGGCTAAGGCCCCATATTGCGGAAACACAGCTTTTTTTTGTTGTAGATTTGCTGCGTTTTTTTGAGCCAAAGACAAGAATGGTTACAAAAGGAATGGGAAAGATATAGGAAGTTCTTATACTTTTACCTTCTGCTCAATCCACTCCTGGCTTCGGCTCAAAAAACCACAAAAAAAATCTGCAACAAAAAAAGCTGTGTTTCCGCAATGTGGGGCTTCAGCCTTAGGCTCCGTTCCCATGGAGTAACGTGCGGCACATTCAGACACGTATACATGTGTCAGAGTGTGAGCGCTCAAAACAGATCCCATTCACTTCAATGTGTGCCGGCTCGCGCGAGCTACACATTCAATGGGTTAAAAAGCCTCCTTGTTTTCAATGTGTAGCGCCCGTAAGCCGTCACACATTGAAGTGAATGGGATCTGTTTTGAGTGCTCACACTCTGACAGGTGTATACGTGTCTGAATGCGCGGCTCGTTACTCCGTGGGAACGGAGCCTTAAAGTCTTTGGCTTGGAAGATCTTCTGTAGTGAAGTGGACACACCCAGCTCTCTGAGCTGCTTCCACAAATGTGACAACATTTCTAAGATCCAAGTCTTAGGGGTAATTCACACGGAGTAAAGTGGCGCGCAATCTGGCACGTATACGCGTGTCAGCATTTTGCGCGCTCAAAAAGATCCCATTGATTTCAATGGGAGTTACGATCGTTTACGGTGCGTAATTTTCTGCCCATAATTTTGCGGCAAAATTATGCGCCACATACGATCATAACTCCTATTGAAATCAATGGGATCTTTTTGAGCGCTCAAACTGCTGACACGCGTATACATGCCAGATTGTGCATCACTTTACACCGTGTGAACTCCCCCTTAGTCAGGACTAGTGCCGAGCCACACCTTTCTGCCAGGATTCCCCTTTCCTCTCACTCTCTGCTCTGAGGTGGGGGATGAACAACTCAACTGTGGGAAAACTGTGTGTTTCTGCTGACACTGGAGGTCAGCCCAGGAGCACCCCCCTTCCTCCCTCAGGGTCACTAAACCAAAACATCATAAAACAATAAAACATCTGATCCCCTTGTATACACACAAAGCACTGAAGTAGATATATAACACATACATAAACACACCTAGCCACAGAGCAATTGATGCAGTTCTCTTTGCCCAGTGCTGACAAGGTTGTATGCAAGGAAAAGAGGTTTGTGCCGCATAGTCTGTACGGAGACTATGACCATACAATTAGAAGATGGATTTTTCAATGAATGCATAATGTATTGTTTTACGAGGAAGTATGCTAAACCTGGTGTCCTACAAATGGTAATTGATACACACATAGACAAAATTGTTGGTACCCCTCATTTAATGAAAGAAAAACCCACAATGGTCACAAAAATAACTTGAATCTGTTAGGGAAGTGCAGACAGCAGTTCCCCAGTGTGTAGATGAACCCTGGGGAGAAGGGGGCACAAGAGACATTGAGCCCTAAGCTGAAGCCCCCCACTGTCCCTTCCTCTTGCCTGGCCCTATCCTACGCAATAGGCGGCAACTTGGAGACGATCCCTACCTATATATGTGGCACACAAAATGCAGACAAGACGAACAACAACAGAGGGAAGTCAGCTAGCCAGGGGTCAGTAACAGCCAAGCAAAGAAGTGTCAAAATCGGAATCCAAAAGAATAGTCAATAGGGAAAGCCAGAGGTCAAGAATCAGAATATAAGTAATAACAGCGAGAGAAAAAGCAAGTACGCACCAGGCAATAGCAGGCACCAGACTAAATAGGGGAGGATGAACCTGCCCTGGACCTGACAGGAAGGCAGGCTGTCAATCACAGGGCAAGACCAAATTTAACTACTTCATGGACAGAGGCAGACAAGGGCAGAAGACGGGTGTGGTGCAAATTCAATTAAAGAACTAGAGCCGTGTTCACACAGTGCAACCAAAAACTCTAAGCAAGGAACTAAACTGCACATGCCTCCTGCACCGCCGCATGCGAGAAGAGGGTGGCGCAGTGACCTGAACAGGCAGAGATGTTACAGAATCTTACAATCTGGAGTTTGCCAAACTATATGTTGACAAGCCACAAAGCTTCTGGGAGAATGTCCTATGGACAGATGAGACAAAAATCGAACTTTTTCACAAGGCACATCAGCTCTATGTTCACAGATGGAAAAATGAAGCATATCTTGAAAAGAACACTGTCCCTACTGTGAAACATGGAGGAGACCTTGTTATGTTCTGGAACTGCTTTGCTGCATCTGGCAAAGGGTGTCTTGAATCTGTACAGGGTACAATGAAACCTCAAGACTATCAAGGGATTCTAGAGAGAAATGTGCTGCCCAGTATCAGAAAGCTTGGTCTCAGTCGCAGGTCATGGGTCTTGCAACAGGATAATGACCAAAAATACACAGCTAAAAACACCCAAGAATGACTAAGAAGAAAACATTGGACTATTCTGAGGTGTCTTTCTATGAGCCCTGACCTAAATCCTATTGAGCATCTTTGTAATGAGCTGAAACATTCCGTCTGGGAAAGGCACCCTTCAAATGCGAGGCAACTGGAGCACTTTGCTCATGAGGAGTGGGCCAAACACCTGTTGAGAGGTGCAGAAGTCTCATTGACACAGGAATCGTTTGATTGCAGCGATTGCCTCAAAAGGTTGTGCAACAAAATATTAAGTTACGGGAACCATCATTTGTGTCCAGGCCAGTTTCATGAGTTTTATTTTTTTAAAAAATTCTGTTGAAGCAAAAAGCAATGTCTGACTTTTATTTGTTCATTTTCATAGAATTTTTATTTATTATTATGTTTGTCAGACTGAAGTTATTTCTGTGTCCATTGAGGGTTTTTCTTCCATTAAACGAGGGGAACCAACAATTTTGTCCACATATGTATGTAATATGTGGTGACTGGACCAATCTATAGCTCAGCTAAACATTTGGCAACAATACACCTCCCACTAACCCAACAGAGCATTTGCCAACCATTTGACTAAAGAGACTGCAGCTGTTGTATAAATAACACTACACTTATCTATGGGACAAAGATGTATTAGAAGCCATATTATGATTGCTAGGCACTCTAAAACTACAGGCACTTTTCCATTGTCTTAACTCATTCCGAGTTTATTCCTGCTTTCCTTCTGCTTTTTTCTATGATTTCTGCCATTCATGCAGTTATTTAATCTTCTGTGGCATTTCTCCTATCAGCATTTATGCTTCTTTGAAGATGAATATGCTATTATTGGCAACAATAAGATTGTCAAAAACATTTCTTGGCTTGTTAGCAGAGTTTATTCTCCTGCTATTCATAATATGAGAATAAGCTTTTTGTTAATATAATAGCCCGAATTGACCCAATTTTTAAGGAACACTAAATATGTGTTAGTCATGGACTTGGCATTACTTCCTTATACTTATTGCCCTAATTCTTTATACTATGAAATTATTTATTCAATACATACATTTTTGTTGCTTGCAGTGAATTTTTTCATTCAATGCATGGTTATTATAAACTGTTCACCCATTTCTACTTTTCTGGATATTGCCATCATTTTGTTGTAATTATCACGCTGGCATCTCTGCGGGCAAAAAAAGATTATTTATTCCTCTCCTAGCTATGCCATAACTAGTCTATCCTCTATATGGCTTATTTTATGAACTGAACTTCTAAGAAAAAATATATCTTTGTACTGTATTAGCCAGTGGATATGAAGTGTAAAGATTGAGTGTCCTCAGTAGTTGATACCTTTTTTAATGGCTAACAAAAATGATGACATATTGCAAGCTTACGAGACTACTAGGTCTCTTCATCAGGCATGGTATGACACAATTTCTGAAGGCACGCACATTTATACAGGAATAGAGTGTTTGATGCACAATTGATGGAAAGCAGTACATACAAATAGATAGATAAGTTCAAAAAAATATCAGTTCACAGGACGGCTTTCTGAGTTTATGATTCCCTTTGATTAGTGATGTGGTGTCTAGTTGTTGTAAAAGGACATAAAACCATGTGACAGATTTAACCCCCCTTGGAGTGTGTCAAAGGTCTTCATTAGTTTATACACACACACACACACACACACACACACACACACGTCTATCTTTTTTGTTTCTGAAATTTCCTCTTAAAACCAGGATCTTCATGTCATTGATGATATTATGATTTTGATTTCAGAAGTGTTCTGGCACAAGGAGGTCCATTCTCTGCTTTGTAATCGTGTGACGGTGTGAGTTCATCCTGAGTGTCTGTCCTGTCTCCCCTACATAAAGACCCCCAGTGGGACACTTGGTACATATTATTAAATACTCCACATTAGGTGTGCTGCAGGTGAAGGTACCTGGGGTCTTGTAGTCCTGATTGGAGTTGGGGATCTTTATTTTATCCGTGGTCAGTATGTGTTGGCAGGTTTTGCATTTTTTCTGTCTGCATGGAAATGTTCCTGTGATAGTTGGAGGTGACAATGGACTCCTAACAATCATGTTCCTGTGATTTGGTGGCTGTCTATAGCACAGGAGAGGGAGGTTCTGGAAACATGGATTTTAAACGGTCATCTTTTTTTCAATAGTGGATGTAGTTTGCTTGTGATTCCTCTCAGCATCTCCAGGTGTGGGTTATATGTGATGACCAGGGGCACTCAATTGGTTTCCTGTTTGGTATTGTTTTAATAAATCCGATCTTGGTATTCTGGTGGCCCTGACAATTTGGTTTTCAATTGTTCTTGGATGATAACCCTGCCTCAAGAATGTATTTTTGAGGTCACCCTAGTGTTTGTCCATATCTACAGGGTCTGAACATATGTGATTGTATCTGATAGCCTGGCTGTAGACAATGGAGTTCTTTATGTGTTTGGGATGAAAGCTATCCCATCTTAGATAGGTAGGGCATTCAATTGGTTTCCGATACAACGATGTCTCAATTTTGTTGCTCTGTATCTTGATGACTGTATCCAGGAAGTTTACTTCAGGGAAGGAGTATATGTTATTTGTATCCATATAATGAAGAATCTGTCATTTTTGTAATCTTTACAACCATGGGAGAAGCTTAGTTGTCAAAAGACTTTTACAATGACAGTTATACCAGTGTTTGGGATGTGATTGGCAAAAGGCGGCACAAAAGATTACCTTTACACAGCTATCACAGATGTTAGGATGTTTTTGTAATGCTTCCCCAACCTGGAACTAGCACCAATATCGAAAAGACCTATCACTGAAAAAATGAAAAGTGTGGAAAGCAAAACTTTTATTTAACATTTTTAACAGGTTAACACACCACTAAATAAAACACAAAGTCAAATGATACACGGTCGAGGGTCCAAATAAACCCATGCATTTCAAATAGTAGAGGATTGTATGTTATCAGGCCACAGGGTGAGTCATTTTTAATTACTCTTCACCAACTTCATGAGCATCTGTATGTCTCAATCATTTAATGCTGCATGATAATCCACTGTATTGATCTGAAACATGAAAATAATGATTCTGTGGGGCTCACCCCAGGGTTGTTTCTTGTGCATCATCTTTAGAAAGGCTTCCTTCTAGAACGACACCCTTGCAGACCAAATTGATGAAATGTGCAGAGTATGGTCTGAGCACTGACAAGCTGACCTCCAACCATTTAAGCTCTGCAACAATGCAGGCAGCACTCCTATGTGTTAGGATTGTGCAGTAACTGCGGCCATGATTTGGGCGTCGCTGTCTGTTCCTCTGCACAGTCCAGGGTTGCAAGGGTTAATCTGCCTTGCAACAGCCGGGCGTGCTCGACTGGTTGATCGACATGTGTGTCGACCAATGGACGCTCGGATTGGGCAGCTGGGCTATTTGCTGGTGACCGCCCCTTGCCTATATAAGGGGGCTGGTCTGGACGCCCGGCGCTCTAAGATCAAATCCCAAACCAAATCTGATAACCTGAATTGATGTGTGTGTGGTGCTTGGCTTCCAGCCTGTAAAATATTTAGTGGCCCTATTTAGTAAATTCCCCAGAGATAGCAATGCCATTGGTAGTTGGGCAGCATGCTGCCTTGTGTGTGTGAGTTGTGTGAAAGCTCATTAGGCCTTTGCTGTGTCAGTCAGTATTCACACTGACAGGTTGCTGGCTGTAGTTGCTTTGGGGGGTTGGGTGGAACTAGAAGCACACAGGGTTTGTTGGTCTCTGGCTAGTTCAGGAGTGCTGGCTAGCCAGTGTTTATTTGTAGCGGCTGCTCTGACTGCACAGGACTCTGTGAATAGTAGCAGAGTACACCTGCTGATTTAATTTAGCTGGCAGTGACTTCAACTGTCAGACAGTATTCACACTTAGGTGTTAGCAGTCAGTAGCCCAGAGGGCTCCGTAGGGTTTAGTTTTTTTTTTTTTGTTTTTTTTTAATAAACCCTGCTGACCATAACAATATGACACTGAGTAGGAACCTGTTAGGTCTTGGCCCCCCGTGCTGCAGCTCATTTTCAGGGTGTTGGCAATCTTCTTATTCCTCAGAGAATTTTTTGCAATGAAGTGCAATGTTGAACCTCCAGTTACCAGTATGAGAGAGTGTGAGAGCGGTAACACCAAATTTAACACCAAATTTGACTTCTTCTTGCCATTCACACCTAAGATCTTGCAACACTAATGAGTCACTTGAAACCAGGAAGGGAAAATGGCTAAATAGGCACAATTTTTCATTCTTGACTTAGGGTTGTACTCACTTTTGTGGCCAGGGGTTTATACATTAATGGTTGTGTGTTTTTGATGGCACACCAAATTAATACTGGGTTGGGGGGATATCGTCACTCCATAGGGAGAGACCACCATTTAGGTGTGTGGAGTCTTATTAACCCATGAGCACTCCACTGTGCAAAGGAATATGGGAAGAATATGCAAATCTGACTTCCATGATGTAATTAGGAAGTCAGTGCCTCAATCATGCACACCAATAGAGGGCGCTCACTGAGGATGTGCAAGTTTATCTTCCATGATGTAATTAAGAAGACAGAGCCTCAGTCATGCAACCCAAATAGATGGTGCTCCCTTTAACATCATGCTGACCTTCTCAGAGGCCTTTTTTTTCAATGATTTTGGGATTTTACCAGGTAGTCTCTCAGCAAAGGACAGCTTTTTCGATGTTATTGCATCTCATCAGCTTGGCTCAGAGAGGACTGACCAGGCAGACGTGAGAGGCTTCAGACAGGGTTGGGGGGATATCATCACTCCATAGTGGTCTCCTCCAGCTAGTGGTCGTGGAGCCTCTTCCTATCCTAAAGCTCAGCCTCAAAGACAAGCCAGATTACACTCTAGAGGAGCGGGTCGGGGCCGCACTAGGGAGGAGACAAAGAAAAAGTCATCCTTTTTAAAGTGTGCTGCTCTCTGTGGCTGAACAACCAGTGGGGGGCCGTCTTACCCACTTCATCACTGCGTGGAAACATCTCATAGAAGATCCTTGGGTTTGCAGGTAATAACTCATGGCGACACCATAGAGTTCAATCAATATCCCCTCGACCGGTTCATATCAACTAATGGCCTTCCTTCAACAGGACAAGGTAATGATAACCCTCGATCTAAAGGACGCTTATCTTCACGTCCCCATCTATTATCCACACAGAAGATATCTAAGGATCGCCATCCAGATGTCTGGCCACAGAGAGCACTTTCAGTTCACCACCCTTCCCTTTGGCATTGCTTTGGCTCCCTACATCTTTACCAAGGTGGTCGCCCCCATCACCTCCGCACTGAGACTCAGAGTTCCTTATTTGGACAACTGGCTCATAAAAGCACAGTCTATTTCAGTTCTTCAACATCATTTTCGACTCGCCATACCTTTCCTTGAAGAGTTAGGATGGCTGATCAATTGGGAGAAATCTGAAATAGTGCCAGCTTCCCAGAGGAAGTTCTTCGGTTTCATTCTGGATTCCCAGAACATGCAGATCTCTCTCAAAAGCCCAAGGAGATTGAAGATAGAGGCTGTCGCCCGTTTCCTCCTCAAAACTCGGCGCGTTACCATCTGGAACCCATGAGAGTTCTTGGCCTGATGTCATCCTTGGCCAGGGCGGTCCCTTCGGCTTTATGGCATTTGCGTCCCCTCCAGATGGAAGTGTTGAGCGCCTGGAACAGGTCTCCACAGGGATTGCAAAAGATCTGCCTTTCTCCTAGTACCTGTCTTTGCTCAGATGGTGGATAGACCTGAAATACGGAAGGTCCACGGTTCTACCAGAATGGATCCTGCTGACTACAGATGCATCCCAGTGAGATGGGGAGCCCATTTGTACGACAAGACCATACAGGGACGTTGGAAACGACCAGAAGAAAGAACCTCCAATCTAAAGGAGCTTCAAGCGGTGTACCTTGCCTTGTGTCACTTCGCCCCTCTCCTCAAGGGGAGGGCGGTCAAAGTCTGGTGGGACAATATGACCACGGTGATATACATCAACAAGAAAGGGGGCACCAGGTCTCCACCCCTCTTGAGAACCACAAACTTAATTTTCACTTGGGAAGAGAAAAACCTGTCCCATCTATCTGCTGTTCACATCAAGGGCTCCTTGAACATAGTAGCGGATCAGTTGAGTCGGGGTATTACCGTATCTGGAGAATGGTCTCTACATCCAGACGTGTTTCAACAGATCGTCCAAAGATGGGGTCTCTCAAATGTCGATCTTATGGCGACCTGACTCAATGCCAAGGTGGAAACCTTCTGCTCTATGTACCAGGAGGACAATCCCTTGGCAGTGGATGCCCTGTCCATCCCAAGACAGGACCAAGTCTCGGGAATCGCCATAATCCCGTTCTGGCCGAAAAGGACTTGGTTTGCCCAGCTCATGAGGATGAGTCAAGGTGTTTACTGGAGGTTTCCTCCCTCCCAGACCTGGTAACTCAAGGGGAGCTGACCTGCCAGGATCTCAGGAGATTCAACCTGACAGCCTGGAAGTTGACCCATTCCCTATTAAGGAATAACGGACTCTCAAGAGCCGTCCTGAAGATGCTTACATGTACCCAGGCAGAATCAACTAACAAAAATTACCGCAGGATCGGTAATATATGTAATTCCTGGTGCCGGGAATGTGAGGTGGACTCCTTGGATCCCCCAGTTGAGGCAGTCCTGGACTTCCTTCAGGACGGGCTAGACAAAGGGCTCTCTGTTGCCACCCTGAAGGTACACGTAGCTGCTTTGTCCGCCTATCTGGGGAGGCGTCTATCACACTACTCTCTAATAAGCACCTTTTTAAAGAGTGCTGGGAGGTTGAGACCAGCAGTCACTGCACCCGTCCACAAATGGGACCTCAGTATGGTCCTGACAGCACTATGTGAAGACCCTTTTGAGCCTCTAGAAGACGTAGAGCTGAAGTTCCTCACCTTTAAAACATCTTTCCTCC
Source organism: Leptodactylus fuscus (assembly GCF_031893055.1). Taxonomy (NCBI): domain Eukaryota; kingdom Metazoa; phylum Chordata; class Amphibia; order Anura; family Leptodactylidae; genus Leptodactylus; species Leptodactylus fuscus. Next base: position 222,833,859 of record NC_134265.1, on the reverse strand, counting down.
TGGCCATAACATCGGCCAAGAGGGTAGGTGAGTTTCAGGCATTCTCCTCTGAAGATCCTTACACCATCTTCTTCGAGGATAGAGTCCAGCTCATGTACCTCCCTGGATTTAGGCCTAAGGTACCTTCTATCTTCAACATGGAGCAGTTGGCTACATTACCGGTATTCCACCCGTTTCCATCATCAGCGGATGAAATCAGATACCATACCTTGGATTTATCCAGATGTCTGAGGATCTATATAGAGCGCACGGGCCCCTTCAGGAAAGTAGAAAACCTTCTCGTCAACTTCGTAGGAAGACAGAGGGGCCTCAAGGCGTCCAAACCCACCATATCCAGGTGGGTGAAAGAGGCTATTAAAACTGCCTTTTCAGCTCAGGGTCTGCCTCCACCTGCCTTCCTGAGAGCACATTCTATGTGGTCGCTGGTGACCTCATGGGCCGAGAAGCGGGCTTTGCCTCTAGAGCAAATCTGCGGCGCTGCTGCATGGTCCTCAGACTCTATGTTCATCAAACACTACAGATTATGCAGCCGTTCTGCAGAAGCCTCTGCCTTCGGGCGTGCGGTACTAAGCTCGGTTGAGCGACATAACCCGCCCTAGGGGATTACTTGATATCTCCCCGTATTGTGCCGCTGGTGGGATGTCAGGGAATGGATGATTATGTAGATAATCTGTTTTCCCTTAGTCCCAACAGCGGCACAAGGCTTCCCGCCCTATTTTTGCAATGACTACTGTGAAAAACAAAAACAACTTTTTTAACAAATATGTATATTTGTATATAAAATTGTCTGTATATTATACTCTTGTACTAACAGATGGGGGGAGGGTCTCGGTGCCCTCTTATATTGGCCAGCCATGTGTAATTTATTTGGCTAATTAAAAATTCTGCCTGTCCTACCAGCACACAGGGGCAGAAAATACCCCCCGCACACACATTGTGCCGCCGTTGGGACTAAGGGAAAACAGATTATCTACATAATCATCCATTTTTTCTCCAGATGGGAGAACATCTGCAATAACAGCAGTAAGGCATTTATAGAATTAATTATAGCATGCAATGCCAGGACACTGCGGTATGGGCGATACATATTGCAGAGACCAAACAGTAGTTAACAAAATGCTTGAATTCATTAAAACTTGAGATATTCCGTAAGGAACTTTATGAACTTTACACAACATTGGAGAAACAAATTCTACAGGTAAAAAGTAAAAATTAGCAATGCGACCTTCTGCATCTATAGGATTCCAAAGGTGTTCTATAGGATTTTCCAAAGGTGTTCTATAGGATTCAGATAAGGACTCTGTGCAAGCCAGTCCATTACAGAGATGTTATTGTCGTGTAACCACTCCGCCACAGACCGTGCACTATGAACAGGTGCTCGATCGTGTTGAAAGATGCAATCGCCATCCCCGAATTGCTCTTCAACAGTGGGAAGCAAGAAGGTTTCTAAAACATCAATGTAGGCATGTGCTGTGATAGTGCCACACAAAACAACAAGGGGTGCAAGCCCCCTCCATGAGGAACATGACCACACCATTACAACACCGCCTCTGAATTTTAGTGTTGGCACTACACACGCTGGCAGATGATGTTCACCGGGGATTCACCATACCCACACCCTGCCATGGGATCGCTACATTGTGTACCGTGATTCGTCACTCCACACATTTTTCCACTGTTCATTCGTCCAATGTTTACGCTTCTTACACCAAGCGAGGCGTCGTTTGGCATTGCCCTGTGTGATGTGTGGCACCCAATCACCTGACCACGTTCGAAGTCCGTGAGTTCCGCGGAGCGCCCCATTCTGCTCTCTCACGATGTCTAATGTCTACTGAGGTCGCTGATATGGAGTACCTGGCAGTAGGTGGCAGCACAGGGGTGTCTGGATACTTTTGATCACATAGTGTACATATAAACAACCAACATAGTATCATAGACAACTAAACAAAATATAATATATAGATGGTATCAAAAACAAAATACAAAATGTAAAGATATTGAATTCACAATTATTTTAAAGTTAATCAATCAAACAGTGAGCATCTAACCAGTTTCAATGTCTTAATCCGACGTAATCCTTTCTGTAACAGAAGTTCGACTATCTCCGTGCAAAAGATGTTTACTCCATATACTTCCCGTCACGTGATTAAGCATCACGTGATCAGTCATATGACTAGAGTGGCCAATAGAAAATGAGCAAGTGAAAAAACAGTGCGAGTGAAGACCAAAGGTAAATTAAACCGCAATGATGATTGTAATAAAATAGAAGCTGATAACTTTAAAAATTACGAGACTGGAAATAAAAAATATATAGGAATTTATGATGTATAAAACATACCCAACCATACTATCATAATTATCAACTTATAGACAGATTAATATATAATAAATTAAATACATATCAAAATTATCAATAAATCAATGTAAGGTCTTGTCTAATATTCAAACCGGATGGCAATCTTGTATCCAACTTCCAAATCCAAAACGCCTCTTGTTTCAATAGCAGTTTCCTTCGATCTCCACCGCGAGTAGGAATAGGTACCTGGTCTATGACATAATATACCAAGGAAGAAGTGTCTCCACCATGACAGACAGAAAAATGTTTTGACACATTGGACATGTTTTCAGCTTGAATTTTAGAACAATCCGCCAGGTGTTCAGACACTCTAACTTTCACTTGTCGGATCATACATCCCACATAAAGTAGATCACATAATGTGCATTCAATGACATAGACCACGTAACTACTATTGCAGTTATATAATTTGTATATTTTAAACAAAGATATATTTTGCACTGGACCAAAAGTTGCGGTCCTTTGGCATAGTTTACATACTGCACACCTCACTTGCCCACATTTAAAAAAGCCAACCTTTTTAAGCCAAGTAGACTCAGTATTAACATTTGAAATGAACATACTAGGGGATAGTATATCACATAATGATTTCCCTCTACTAGAAACACATTTGATGCCAGTCTCCAAGATTTTCCTTACTATGGGATCAGTCTCCAGTATTGGTAAATTTCTATTAACGATTTGAACTATTTGAATACATTGTAAGCTATATGGTGTTGAAAAATATAAGGAAGAACTAGTGTTGCTAGAGGAAATTGTCTTATCTTCCAAAAGAGAATTATGATCTTTGTTAGATACAATGTGTTCAGCCCTCTTTAACCCATTCGCGCCGATGGCATTTTTGGATTTTCGTTTTTGACTCCCTTCCTTCTAAACCCCATAACTTTTTTATTTCTCTGCTCCCAGAGCCATATTACGTCTTAATCTTTGTGGGACAAATTTTTCTTCATAATGCCGCCATTAATTATTCTATATAATGTACTGGGAAGCTGGAAAAAATGCATTTCTGCGACTTTCTTACGGGCTTAGGTTTTACGGCGCTCACTGTGCAGCCAAAATGACATGTCCCCTGTATTCTGTGTTTTGGTACGATTCCGGGAATACCAAATTTATATGGTTTTATTTACATTTTAACCCCTTAAAAAAAATCCAAAACTGTGTTAAAAATGTTTTTTTCTAAAAGTTGCCATATTCTGACAGCCACAACTTTTTTATACATTCATGTACGGGGATGCATAGGGTGTCTTTTTTTGCGGGGATGGGTGTACTTTTTAGTTCTACCATTTTCGGGAAATGCTTTTGCTTTGATCACTTTTTATTCAAATTTTTATCAGAATTAAAACAGTGAAAAAACGGCAGTTTGGCACTTTTGACTATTTTTCCCGCTACGGCGTTTACTGTACAGGAAAAATATTTTTATAGATTTGTAGAACGGGCAATTTCGGACACGGGGATACCTAACATGTATGTGTTTCACAGTACTCCTGGGTGGCCGCCATAGTTAAACAACCGACATGCGCCATACTAGTACAGCGGATGTCGGGAAAGGGTTAATGACCACATGGGATATCCCTGATTCTTTAATCTATTTAGGGTTACCTTTGATTGTAAAGTATAATCTTCGTCATCCGAGCAGGCATGTCTAGTGCGAAATAATTCCCCAACGGGGATAGATTTGATTGTGTGAGCTGGAGGACAGCTAGAAGCCAGCAATGTAGTATTCCCGCGGTAGGTTTGCGGTTTCAGCGAAGTCTGAATGCTGGCTGTGGTGGCGTTGCCGATCAACTGTAAATCCAAAAATCAAATTTGTTTATGGTGAAAATTATGAGTCAAACTTAAATTCAAATTATTGGTGTTAACAATCCAAAAACATTGGTATGTGCGCTACATCCCCCCTCTAGATGTTCAAAATGTCATTGATGTAGCACCCATACCAATGGAAAAATAAGGATTAGTGGCTTAAAAAAATATAGAACTCCTCCCACCAAGACATAAAAAGGTTAGCTAATGAGGGGAGAAGGGGGAGCCCATAGGAGCCCCACAGACCTGTAACAAAAAATTGAGAATCAAACATAAAGTAATTGTGTTTTAACAAAAATTCAACCACTTGTAAAATATACTCACATAATTCTGGTAAATAAGAACTGTAACGATATAAATGATAAGACAACGCCACCACGGCCTGCTCATGAGGTATGCTAGAATACAGGGAATTGACATCACATGATAACCATGAGTCCGTCGGTCCGCATGAAAAATTAGTAAACATATTGAGCAATTCTTTAGAATCCTTAATATAACCTGGGATCCTGTGGACAAGCAGCTGTAACAAGCTGTCTACCCAGGCACACATTCTTTCTCTAAATGAGCCTATGCTGGTGATGATGGGGCGTAAAGGTGGAGGGAAAGTTGCTGGTGGGTTTTGGGTAACCCATGAAAGATGAGAATGATAGGAAATTTATCAGGTGTTGACGTTTGGACTCAGGAATAATGCCCAAGCTGACTCCCTCTGTGACATAGGTCATCTAAAGCTTTAGAAAAAAGTGCAGTCGGATCGTTATCCAATTTTCTATATGTTTTTGAATCATTCAAAAGAGACATACAAGCTTCCTTATAGTCACAAGCATTCATAACCACTACCTTCCCCCCCCCTTGTCCGCCATCTTAGTAATTGTTTGTTGATTATTCTTAAGTTCTTGTAATGCCTGTCTTTCAAGTTTAGTTAGATCATAATGTATGGTTTTTTCCTGTAAAGATACTGTTCGATCGAGTAGGTATTCAATCGAATATCAGGGTATTTAACATATTCGATTTCGATGGAATACCACGCGGTATACGCAGTAAAAATTTGTATGCCCTCCCACCTTCCCTGGCACTTATTTTGCACCAATAACTGTGCAGGGAAGGTGGCACAGGAAGCAGGAAAACATAGACATAAAAAAAAAATAGGAAAAAGTCATTGGCTGGCTAAATCAGGTGACCTCGGACTTATAAGAATAGTGTCAGCCATACTTGTTTCAGATGTGTTTTGGTGAAATAGGGAGAGACATTGTATTGAGGGTGAGATAGAGTTTAGCCACTGCTAGGCAGGAAAAATTCAAACGCTCTTTTCAGAGCTACAGTGCAGGAACAGTGTATATACACTGAACCTGCCAAAGATGCGTCAGGGTAGCATCAAGGGACAGGGACGGGGACGTGGACATGGAAATCCAGCTGGGGATCCAGTCCACAGTCCAGCTACTGGAGAGGGGCAGCCAGCAGTGCCCCTCGTCATTAGCACACGGGGAAGAGGACGTGGAAATCCAGCTTGGGATCCAGGCCGCGGTAGCTCACCTGTGGATCCAATTAGCTACTGGAGAGGAGCAGCCAGCAGTGCCACAACGTCAAGCAGGGTGCAGGGTACCCCGCTGACGAGGCCCGAGCACCAGGAACCTATGCTAGGGTGGATAGCAGATATTGTGGACTCGCAATCAGCATGTCCCATCAACAGTACTGAGGAGACACAGTTACATGTGTCTGTGCCAGCACACAAGTTCCTCGTCCTCGTCCTCCAACACCACCACTAGAGATGAGCGAACAGTAAGATATTCGATATTCGTTATTCGTTTCGAATAGCTGCTCAATATTCAACTATTCGATCGAATATCGAACCCCCTTATAGCCTATGGGGAAAAATTCTTCATTTCAGGGGAACCCACCATTCGACTCAGGAGGGTCACCAAGTCCACTATGACACCTCAGCAAATGATGACAACACCTCTGGAATGCAACTGGGACAGCAGGGGAAGCATGTCTGGGGGCATCTAACAAGCCCAAGTCACAGTTTTATTCCACCATCACAGCCTATCAACTACACACTTTCTACACTCAAAAAAAACCTCTATCAAAGTGGGAAAATACCTGGAAACCTTCTTTCTTCCCCAAATGGATGGACAGAAACCCAAATTTAAGCTAAAGAAACATTAACAAGCACTCCTTTAAATCACGTTGCCCATGACAACCAAAGATGGAATAGGCAATGGGAAATCCTTCAGTCCTCACCCTGAACTGTCATTGTGGATGCGTGTGTGTGTGTGTGTGTGTGTGTGTGTGTGTGTGTGTGTGTGTGTGTGTGTGATGTGGTAAGACCTTCCAAAATTCACTTGTATGGCCCTTAATGTGAGCCCTTCCAAATTAAGTTAGAGGCCCTTAAGCTGAGCTACCAGCAGAGATTGAGGCCCTTTAGGTGACCTCAGGCTCTTACCAGCAGAGTTTTAGGCCCTTTAACTTAGTTCAGCCTTGCACCAGCAGAGTTTTTTGCCCTTTGGGTGAGTTGAGCCTTGCACCAGCAGAATGTTAGCCCCTTTAAAATTCTTAGCCCCTAAAATGGTGGCTCCAGAACCATCACTCTCATTGTGTTGGATTGATGTAATGGATTGGACTGAGGACCCAGACATTGACCTTGATTCTGATTGTGAAATTGATAACATTGGAGTGGAGAATTGGCTGCAACCACTACTACCGGTAATGATCCTTTAAAAAGGGACTCTAAATTACCTTTACAGGGTTCTGATCAGGTGTTAATAGTCCAAACAACATGCTCCAGTACTTTAGATGTAGATCAGAAACCACTTTCCTTTCCGACACCAGATTTAACCAAACTTCATCATCATCATCCTGCTGAGATGGAGCCACTAAAGGAAACCTTGCCTTCAAAGGCATGTTCTGGAGCTGCGACTGAGCCAAATCTAAACACAGAGTCCTTTGGAACGGAACAAAATTCACCAGCAGTGTTTTTGGCCCTTTGGGTGACGTGTCCCGTAAGTTGCACAAAGTTCCACTTAACCACCGATGCGTGGACAAGTGTATACGGCCAGGGACGCTGCATCTCAATCGCGGCACACTGGCTGAATGTATTTGAGGCTGAGACCGGGTTGCAAACTGTGGCGGCCTGCCTTGTCTCCCCGCTAAATATTCCTGGCAGGAGTGCTGAAACTCCACCCTCCTCCTCCGCCGTTAAATCGACCCCAGCTACGAGCTGGAAACTCTGCAACACTGGCGTGGGGAGATGTCAGCAGGCTGTGCTGAAGCTCATCAGCTTGGGGGACAGACAGCACAGTGCCTTCGAGGTCAGGGATGCCATCCTGGATGAGATGGCAATGGTTTTTGACCCGCTGCACCTGGGCCCAGGTGAAGGTTGGCGTATGGGATAATGGCCGGAACCGGTTAGCAGATCTGGAGCTTGCCAGACTCAAACACGGTCCACACATGGCCTACATTTTCAAATTATTGGTGCAACGGTTTCAAACAACTTACCCCAATTTACACAAGCTACTGGTTAAAGTGCGGCGCTTGTGCTCCCAAGCGCCAAGTCTACAGTACCTGGTGCTAGCCTCAATAAACTCCAGCAACGCCTACATCTGCCTGAAGCACCGGCTGTTGTGCGAGGTCACCACACGCTGAAACCCTAGATACCGTATGTTGAGCGGGGTGTGTGAGCAGCAGAGCCCTTTGATGGAGTTTCATCTACAAAACCCAAGGGTTCATTAAAGTCAGCTCCCTCAGTTTCTGCACCATGAGTTTCCATGGGTGACAGACTTCTGTGAAATCCTATCCCATCCTTTCCACTGGACAAGAAACATTAGCATGCGCTCATCACAATTGCTGATGTGACAGCTGTGTTAAGCAGGGTGCAGGGTACAACGCAGACCAGGCCCAAGCACCAGGAACAGGTGTTACAATGGCTAGCGGATAATGCTTCCAGCTACTTTACCAGCAGCCGGTCAGCCACTACCTGCAGTCGTGTTCATACCCAAGAATCTGCCCCTCCTTCCTCCCTCCCAACATGCCCAATCTTCCCAACAGAGTCATCCCACCCTTGCCCCCTCCCAGGATCTCTTTTCGGGTCCTTTTACTGTCTCCTCCTCTGTTGAACCACTTTCCGAATCCCAGGAGCTACCAGACGACTTTGTGTGTACTGATGCCCAAACACTGGAGCATACTGGAGCATACCTGGCAATTTTGTGCTTGTGGACCCACAACCAGCATTTTCCGTCCTCAGTGATGATGATGAGACACAGTTGCCATCAGGGCATGCTGTTGTCATGTGCAGTTTGCAATAAGAGGAGAGTGAGCAATTGGAAGAGGAGTTGGTGAACGACAAAGCCACTGACCCTAAATGGACAGGGGTGATGTATAGTGGGGAAAGCAGTGTCGATGCAGAGGCAAGCTAAGCAGGAAAAAAGGTGGCTACAGGCATAGACTGGGGTGATGTCTAGGGGTGAAATCAGTGTAGATGTGGATGCAAGCGCAGCAGCAAGAAAGGTGGCTAGAGGCAGAGGCATGTCCAGAGGCAGCAAGGCCAAAGATTTTCCATGTACTAGTCACTCATGCAAAACTCGCCCATGTTGCCAGACTAATTCCTCCAACAGGCTAATAACTGCCATCCGGTCCACACCCACCAGGGGCACACTCTCCAAGGTCTGGGACACGTTAATGGCACCCCCTGGCCAAACTACCACCACTCAGGGGCCTAGTGTCACCAGGAGGGACAAGTATAGGCGCATGTTGCAGGAGTACCTGGCCAACCCCAGCTCTGTCCTCTCCAATCCCTATGCGCCCTACATTTAGTGGGTCTCCAAGTTGGATTTGTAGCTGGAACTTGCGCTCTACGCATTGGAGGTCCTTTCCTGCCTTGACGCCAGCGTGCTATCGGAAAATATCTTCAGCGCAGCCAGTGGCATCATCACAGATAAGCACAACCAGCCGTCAGCTGTCAGTGCTGACTGGCTGACGCTGATCAAAGTGAACAGCCACTGGATAGACCCATCATTTTCATGTTCAGCAGTGTCAAGCACCCTGGCATGAAGTTTGATGTGTATGCTAACCCTCTACAATTCTTCCTCCTCCTCATATTCCTCCACCATCAGCGTTGCACAATTATGCTCCCACTAGGTTCAATTCACACTAATGCCCTGAAATTTTTCTGATTAGAGGCTCAATCCACCCTGATTTCCCCAACTGTGCTGGTTAGAAGCTCATTATAAGTCATGCCAAGTACTGGCACACATGGCTGACTTCATGTTAGGTTGCGTTACAAGAGACAAAGGCATAGTTCACATCATGGAGAGCAAACAATAATGGATTTTTGCAATCCTTCACCCCCGGTATAAGTTAAAAATCTAATCCTTTGTTCTGGTACAGGAGAGCAAAAAAATTGCACAAATGATATCTAAATATGGAGGCAGGCTAATCAGCAAAAAAGGTGGCTACAGGCGATGACATGGACAGGGGTGATGTATAGTGGGGAAAGCAGTGTAGATGTGGAGGCGAGCTAAGTAGGAAAAAAGGTGGCTAGAGGCAGAGGTATGTCCAGAGACAGCAAGGCCAAAGATTTTCCATGTACTGGCCACTCATGCAAAACTCGCCCATGTTGCCAGACTTATGCGAGATCTCTCCGTGTCTTTGAGGAGTCCACTAAGAGGGTCAGCTTTGATGACGCATTACTGATTTTAACAATCCCGCTTCTGTGTGTGATGCAAGAATCCCTCATCACCATCAGGGATAACGCATTGTACGCTGAGGAGTCGGGCATAGGAGCAGAACCATTTCAGCAGGATAGTCAGTGCACACTCCTGTCCGCTTCACAGCGTATATTGATGGAGGAAGAGGAGGATGACGAAGTGGCAAATGATTTAATTGTCACACAGGAGGCTAGCAGCACCCCCTGGCCAAACTACCGCCACTGAGGTGCCTAGTGTCACCAGTTACATGACAAATTTAGTGCGGTTTGCTCTGAAAAGAGCAACCTTACCACCTTTTGAGTGCGCTGTCATTTGGAAGGCAAGCCCTGGGCTCAGTGAGAGAGAGCAAACGCAAGACAATCATCTACCGGCGTTGCCGACACTGCCTCTCCACTGTTTACACCAGCCTGGACACCTACACATCTGTCTGACACATTGGGGAGTTCACCCTCATCTGCCCTTTTGGCCTGCACCATCATGTACCTCTTCCCAGCCACTCCCCATCTCCCAGGCGTTTCATTGCAGGCAGAAGTACAGCGCAAGCCACCCACATGACCAAGCCTTTAACGGCCTCATCTAAAAACTGCTGGCCCTGGAGATGTTGGCGTATATGCTTCTGGATACCCAGGCCTTCTGTCACCAGATGGCAGCTGGGGCACCTCCCTTTGCTGGGCCTAGCCGTTACTACTTCTCTTAGTGTGCTGTCCCCGCCTTGTGCCTGCACATGTCCCATAACATCAGTCTGGCCCAGAGTTCCGCACTTTGCTGCAAGATCCACTTGACCACCTACACATCAACAAGTGTCTGCGGTCAGGGATGCTGCTTATCTTTAATGACAGGCCAGGTGAATATAGAGGAGCCTGGGCCTGGGGTGCAAACTGGGGTGGCCTATCTCTTCTCCCAGCCCAAAATTCATGGCAGGGTTTCCTGCGCTGCAACCTCGACCCCAACTACGAGCTGGAAATGCTGTACCACTGGCGTGGGGAGATGTCAGCAGGCTGTGCTGAAGCTCATCAGCTTGGGGGACAGACAGCACACTGCCTCCGAGGTGAGGGATGCCATCCAGGATGATATGGCAATATGGTTTTCCCCGCTGCACCTGGGCCCAGGCATGTTTGCGTATGTGATAATGGCCGGAACCTGGTAGCAGATCTGGAGCTTGCCAGACTCAAACACGGTCCACACATGGCCCACGTAAGTGAGAAGTAGCCTCTGCTAGGCTAAAAACATTCAGAGCACACTTCTGTCATCTTCGCACCATTGGCTGGCGGAAGAAGATGAGGGGGATGAAGTAGCATTTCCTGTCACTGTCCCACACGAGGCTTGAGGGTGAATTTCAGTGCATCCCATTGCTTCAGCATGGATGGTGTGAAGGGGAGTGGAAAATGGATGAAATGGAGAGTGACCCTTACAGTTGGGGGCAGCGAAGTCATGCCAAGTAACACACTGGCACACATGGCTGACATCATGTTGGTTTGCTTTTCAAGAGACAAAGGCATAGTTCACATCATGGAGAACAAACAATACTGGATTGAACAAAAAATTGGATTGAGCTGATATAGCGTGACTGAATTGCTGTGTATCACACTTAACTTTTGGGTGGTAGACCCTTAAAAATTGGATTGACCATACATGGCCTGACTGAATGACGGCTGTCTCCCACTTAGCTTTGGGGGTTAGACCCTTAAAAAGTGGATTGACCATACATGACCTGACTGAATGAACGGCTGTCTCCCAATTAGCTTTGGGGGGTAGACCCTTAAAAATTGGATCCAGCATACATAGCCTGACTGAATTTCTGTGTCTCCCAGGTAGGTTTTGGGGTTACACACTGTGAAAAACTGGATTGAGTGTACATAGCCTGACTGAATTTTGGTGTCTCCCACCTAGGTTTTGGGGGTACACACCCTGGATATCTGGAGTGAGCGTACATAGCCTGATTGAATTTCTATCTCTCCCACCTAGGTTTTGGGGGTACACACCGTGAAAAACTGGATTGAGCGTACATAGCCTGACTGAATTTCGGTGTCTCCCACATAGGTTTTGGGTAACACATTCTGGATATCTGGATTGAGCGTACATAGCCTGACTGAATTTTTGTCTCTCCCACCTAGGTTTTGGGGGTACACACCATGAAAAACTGGATTGAGCATACATAGCCTGACTGAATTTCGGTGTCTCCCACCTAGGTTTTGGGGGTACACACCCTGGATATCTGGATTGAGCGTACATAGCCAGACCTAATTGTTCTGTATCCCTGTTTTGGAGTTAGGAAAAGAGCTTCACACAAAGATGCGTGCCAATAAATCAGGTGTATTTTATTAGTAGAGCAAAAGTTTTCGGTCTTGGCTCGACCTTCCTCAGGGTCTACATAAAAACATAACACAAATACAAAACAAAAACGCGGGATATTAAAATTATATCCCAAAATTGAAAGTAAAATACATGACACAAATTCAACAGTGCACAAAAATAAAAATAAATTATCAGAAAACAGAAAATATGATATGTACAAAGAACCAAATGGTAGCTGGCTTTGATGTTATCTAAAGTGGATACTTTAGAAATATATAAGTACACATAGTCAAGGTGATATAACATGTCAATAAATGAGAGTATAAGAAATGGCCAAGTTTCCATTAAACTATCAGTAACAAAACATAAAAATGAAATGAAAACCAGGCTAATAAGCAAAATTAAAAACGTATGTGGAAAATTCTCTGTACCTGTTTAGCATAAATGTCAGTCACAGATGTTGGTCTGGCTAAATAGAAATGGGAGGTGAATGACCTAAAGATATAGGGTACATATTAGTCCTTCATAGAATGCTATACCTGAACCCAATATAGAACACAGACCAGCACATGCTCGTTGTATAGGGGGATCTTACCTCCGCCGCCGCTATTCCGAGGCCCGCTCACTCAGTGGATGAATGCTGTGTTGCGCAAGAGGAAAAAAGGCATAGTCTGCCACAGGGAAGCGCACAAAGTTGTGGCGTCTCTCCTGTCTTAAAAGGGCGCCGGACCGCATCTCATTGGTCCGTCGGGCGCCTGCGCATCTCCGTGTGTACGGAGGAAGAGTAAATGCGCATGCGCGAGTGCGCGCTCAGTCTGAGCCCAAAGTACGGGCTAGAAAAATATACTGCGCATGCGTGCGCTGTGAAGAATCATAGAGGAAGCAGGGGACGGATGAAACTAGTTACTAGATGTAACTAAAGCCGGGCAGACGCTGACAATAATAGGTGTGAGTTATTGTGATCAGAAGGACCCGGGTGATGAGAAGGAGGTATATAAGTGAAGTAAATAATGAGACCAGTGGCTCCAAACCTAATAGCTATGTAATATTATATAAGTATGGTTAAACTGATACTGAAAATAACAAATAATAGAGAAGATATGTAAATAAACAAGAAGAAAAGAAGAGACAAAGAAAAAATTAAAAAAAGGACAAGAAAAGAAAAAAGGGAAAATAGAAAATTGAGGTCAGGAGCCAGACAGCAAAGTTGATGAGTGAAGAAAAATAAAAATAAAAGAAAAGATGAAAATAAAAATGAAATAAAAAATGAAAAAAACAAAAAAATGAAAATGGTGAAAAAATAAATTTAGAGTAGTACAAAAATCACCTAGGTTAGTCACCATAAAGAAGGAAAACATGATAAGAAAATAAAAAAATAAAAAAATAAAAATAAAAAAATAATAAAAAGCAAAAAACATCAAAAAATTAAAAAATGAAAAATGAACAAACCATGTAACCTCAGGTAAGTGATGGTAAAAAAAGGGATACTGGGATAGGCGGGCCCGGAAAGGTCAGTCAGAGGTTGATTTAACGAGTCTGTGAAATGAAAAAACAAACAGGTAAGAGAATGTATAATGGATTAATATGACATGTTAATAAACATAATAATTTGGATAATAAACAGATAGAGCATCTGGTTCACAAATAAGCCTGTACTTCATACTCTCTATTTAAACCATGGGGTTCCATGGTTTGTAATTTGTGAATCCAAAACGCCTCTCTTTTTTTGAGAAGGGTAATTCTATTACCGCCTCTCCGTGGAATCTCCACATGCTCAAGTACTTGAAATCTGAGCTGTGCGATACTGTGCCCTGCTTGAATAAAATGAGATGGAATGGGTAACAATAAATTACGACAACGGATATTGGATTTATGTTGTTTTATGCGGTCTCGCACACGTTGGGTGGTCTCCGCAACGTATGCGAGACCGCATGGACATTTAATAAGATAGATGACGAAATTGGAGTTGCAAGTGAAGAAGTCATGGATAGGGAAAGTCCGACCTGTATGTGGATGGTAAATTTTATCTCCTTTTAATATATTAGAACATTGATGGCAGCTCCTGTTTTGGAGTTACACACTGCCTGAAAAGCTGGTTGCATATATATATATATATATATATATATATATATATATATATATATATATATATATATACCGTATTTTCCGGACTATAAGCCGCACATAAAAACCTACGATTTCCTCAGAAATCGTAAGTGCGGCTTATAGTCCGGTGCGGCTTATATATGGATGGAAGCGGCGGCAAAGACTGCGTGCCGCTTCCATACATACATAAAAGGCACCGTAAGGGTGCATTCACACTACCGAACGCCGGCGTGTATCACAGCCGTACACGCCGGCGTTACAGCATGGCTGCCGGACACTTCCTATTCATTTCTATGGGAGCAGGCATGCGAGCGCTCCCCATAGAAATGAATGGACAGACACTTCCCATTCATTTCTATGGGAGCCGGCATGCGAGCGCTCCCTATAGAAATGAATGGAAAAAAGCAGTCCATTCATTTCTATGGGGAGCGCTCGCATGCCTGCTCCCATAGAAATGAATAGGAAGTGTCCGGCAGCCCTGCTGTCACGCTGAAACAGAACGTGAAACTTACCCAGCGGTGCAGGGCGGGCGGGCGGGCATTCAGGCCTCCTCTGCCTCCGATGTTCCGTCCTTCTCCTCCGGCGCTCGCTGATAATGGCCTGGGCGCATGCGCAATATCATAATGCTTCTACTGCGCATGTGCCCTGGCCATTATCAGCTTGCGAGCGCCGGAGGAGGACGGAACATCGGAGGAAGAGGAGGCCTGAATGCCCGCCCACCCTGCACCGCTCGGTAAGTTTCACATTCTGTTTCAGGCTGTTATTTTAAAACGGGGGGGGGTAGTTTAATCTAACGTTTACGGTTGGGCTCTATCAGCATGATTTTGCTGATAGAGCCCCTCCTCGCCTGCCGAGCGCTTCCAATAGAAGCGGCTGGCACGCGGGGGGTTAAGCGGCCGCTGGCAAAGTCTGCCTGCCGCCGCTTTCAATAAGATATAATGCGCACCGGACTGCGGCTTATAGTCCGGTGCGCCTTATATATGAACCGAGACGGACTATAAGGCGCTCATGGGCAATGCGGCTTATAGTCCAGTGCGCCTTATAGTCCGTAACATACGGTATATATATATATATATATATATATATATATATATATATCAAGAAGTAACTGCTGTGGATTCCTGCCATTTTGTGGGGAACACCCCTAATAAAAGCTGGTTTGCATGTATATAGCAGGAGGTAACTGCTCTGTATTCCTGAAAATTTGTGGGGGGGGGGGGCCCTCAAAGAAAAGCTGGTTTGCACGTATATAGCAGGAGGTAACTGCTTTGTATTCCTGCAAATTTGTGGGGGGGGGGGGACACCCCAAAGAAAAGCTGGTTTACACGTATGTAGCAAGAACTAACTGCTGTTTTGATTTCCTGCTATTTTGTGGGGGACACCCCTAATAAAAGCTGGTTTGCACGTATATAGCAAGAAGTAACTGCTGTGGATTCCTGCTATTTTGTGGGGGACACGCCTAATAAAGGCTGGTTTGCACGTAGATAGCAGGAGGTAACTGCCGTGGATTCCTGCTATTTTGTGGGGGACACTCCTAATAAAAGCTGGTTTGTACGTATATAGCAGGAGGTAACTGCTCTGTATTCCTGCAAATTTGTGGGGTTGGGAGACCCCAAAGAAAAGCTGGTTTGCACGTATATAGCAAGAAGTAACTGCTATGGATTCCTGCTATTTTCTGGGGAACACCCCCAATAAAAGCTGATATGCACATATATAGCATGGGGGAAACTGCCGTGGATTCCTGCTATTTTGTGGGGGACACCCCAAAGAAAAGCTGGTTTGCACATATATAGGAGGAGGTAACTGCTCTGTATTCCTGCAAATTTGTGTGTGTGTGTGAGGGGGGACATCCCAAAGAAAAGCTGGTTTGCATGTACAGTATATAGCAGGAGGTAACTGTTCTGTATTCCTGCAAATTTGTGTGTGTGTGTGTGTGTGGGGGGGGACACCACAAAGAAAAGCTGGTTTGCACGTATATAGCGAGAAGTAACTGCTGTGGATTCCTGCTATTTTGTGGGGGACACCCCTAATAAAAGTTGGTTTGTACGTATATAGCAGGAGGTAACTGCTCTGTATTCCTGCAAATTTTTTTTTTGGGGGGGGCACCCCGAAAGAAAAGCTGGTTTGCATGTATTTAGCAAGAAGTAACTGCTATGGATTCCTGCTATTTTGTGGGGAACGCCCCTAATAAAAGCTGGTTTGCATGCATATAGCAGGAGGTAACTGCTCTGTATTCCTGCAAATTTGTATGTGTGGTGGGGACACCCCAAAGAAAGCTGGTGTGCACATATATAGCAGGAGGTAACTGCTCTGTATTCCTGAAAAAAAAATTTTTGGGGGACCCCAAAGAAAAGCTGGTTTGCACGTATATAGCAAGAAGTAACTGCTGAGGATTCCTGCTATTTTGTGTGGGGACACCCCTAAGAAAAGCTGGTGTGCACGTATATAGCAACAAGTAACTGTTGTGTATCCCTGTTTTCCACCGTCTGTGGAAAGCTGGACTCCTGACCCTGCAGTGTATAGCTCCGAGAAGAGCTATTGTTGTTCTTCAGTTTTTCCCTGCCTATCTGAAGCTAATGCCTATCTAGCCCTCAGCAGATATGTCTCTCTCCCTATCTCTGACCGCAAATCTGGCGAATATGGCGGCGGCCGTTCTTATAAATGGGAGGTCACATGTTTTCGGCAGCCAATGGGTTTTTTCAATTTTTTTCACTGCCTCAGTTGTCGTAGTTCCTGTCCCACCTCCCCTGCATAGTTATTGGTGCAAAAAACGTGCCAGAGAAGGTGGGAGGGGATACGAATTTTTACTGTGTATGCCGCGTGGTATTCGATCAAATACCTATTTGATCAAACGATGTTCGCTCATCTCTAACCACCACTTTCACCGTTAATAAATAGTTAAAAAAAAACATTAATGTTTTAGGGCTCACCCCAAGGGCCTGAAAAATAATTTTTTTAGGGCTCACACCAAGGGCCAAAAACTAAAACTCTTCTAGTTAAAGGCTCTACTCACCCAAGAGCCAAAAACTATACTGGTTAGAGGCTCAACTTACCCCAAGGGCCAAAAACAATGCTGATGCAGGGCTCTACTCACCCCAAGGTCCAAAAAGTAAAACACTGCTGGTGCAAAGCTCTACTCACCCCAAGGGCCAAAAAATAAAACACTGCTGGTGCAAGGCTCTACTCACCCCAAGGGACTAAAAATAAAACACTGCTGGTGCAAGGCTTTACTCACCCCAAAGGCTAAAAAATAAAACACTGCTGGTGCAAGGCTCTACTCACCCCAAGGGCCAAAAAGTAAAACACTGCTGGTGCAAGGCTCTACTCACCCCAAGGGCCAAAAAATAAAACACTGTTGGTGCAAGGCTTTACTCACCCCAAAGGCTAAAAAATAAAACGCTGCTGGTGTAAGGCTCTACTCACCCAAGAGCCAAAAACTATACTGGTTAGAGGCTCAATCCACCCAAAGGGCCAAAATCTAAGCTGGTTAGAGGCTCAATTCACCCAAAGGGCCAAAAACTAAGCTGGTTAGAGGCTCAACTCACCCAAAGAGCAAAACCTATGCTGGTTAGAGGCTCAATGCACCCAAAGGGCCAAAAACTAAGCTGGTTAGAGGCTCAACTCACCCAAAGAGCAAAACCTATGCTGGTTAGAGGCTCAATGCACCCAAAGGGCCAAAAACTAAGATGGTTAGAGGCTCAATTCACCCAAAGGGCCAAAAACTAAGCTGATTAGAGGCTCAACTCACCCAAAGAGCAAAACCTATGCTGGTTAGAGGCTCAATGCACCCAAAGGGCCAAAAACTAAGCTGGTTAGAGGCTCAATTCACCCAAAGAGCAAAACCTATGCTGGTTAGAGGCTCAATGCACCCAAAGGGCCAAAAACTAAGCTGGTTAGAGGCTCAACTCACCCAAAGAGCAAAACCTATGCTGGTTAGAGGCTCAATGCACCCAAAGGGCCAAAAACTAAGCTGGTCAAATGATAAACTCACCCAAAGGGCCAAAAACTAAGCTGGTTAGAGGCTCAATCCACCCAAAGGGCCAAAAAATAAGCTGCTTAGAGGCTCAACTCACCCCAAGGGCCAAAAACTAAAACTCTGCTGCTAAAAGGCTCATTTCATCCAAAGGGCCAAAAACTAAAACTCTGCTGCTACAAGGTTCAGTTCACCCAAAGGGCTAAAAACTATTCTGGTTAGAGGCTCAATCCACCCAAAAGGTCAACGTTTAGATGGCTTCTTTCCAACCGAGGGTGATTCCTTTCGGTAAGATGTGATGGCTGTTTCCAGCCCTGATTATCCTGGTTGATCGTGTTCAGTAATGAGGCCAGCTCAGCATGAGGATCTTGTACGTTAGGTTGTCCATGCCCACTAATATGCATGAAGACTCGATCACAGTAAATGTCCTTATTTTTCTCCAATTCAATCTCTGAATGAACTGCTCTGAAAGATGGCCTAGGAACTGCTGCAATGGCAATCACTGGGTTTTCCTGTTCTAGTTCCAAAGAATCTTGTGTCTTACTTGATGAAGAGACAATCTTAGGGTGCATGCACACTGAGTAACGCCGGGCGTGTATGAGAGCCGTACACGCCAGCGTTACAGCAGGGCTGCCGAACACTTCCCATTCACTTCAATGGGAGCGCTCGTAAACGCCGCTGTTACAAGCGCTCCCATTGAAGTGAATGGGAAGTGTTCGGCAGTCTGCTGTAATGCCGGCGTGTACGGCTCTCATACACGCCCGGCGTTACTCAGTGTGCATGCACCCTTAGGCTGACTGCTGGTTGCTTGTGCTGCAGCATTTGGAGTTGGGTCTCTCAGCCTTGTGATGAACTCCTCATTCTGGATCCCATTACCTTCAACAGTCTCTAAAGTCTTTTGACACTTTGAATTTTGTTCAGTTCCAAACGACTCTGTGTTTTAGATTTGGCTCAGTCGCAGCTCCAGGACATGCCTTGGAAGGCAAGGTTTCCTTTAGTGGCTCCATCTCAGCAGGCTGATGATGGTGAAGCTTTGTTAAATCTGGTGTCGGAAGGGAAAGTGGTTTCTGATCTACATCTAAAGTACTAGAGCATGTTGTTTGGACTATTAACACCTGATCTGTTATCAATTTCACAATCAAAATCAAGGTCAATGTCTGGGTTCTCACTCCAATCCACTGCATCAATCCCACATAATTGTTAGGGGCTAACAATTTTAAAGGGTCTAAGGCTGCCTTCACACGGAGTAACGCCGGGCTTGTAAAAATCCTCCCAAACACTTCCCATTCACTTCAATGGGAGCGCTCGTAAAGCCGGCGTTACGAGCACTCCCACTGAAGTGAATGGGAAGTGTTCAGGAGCCTTCCGCAGCGCAATATAGCTGCAATAGTAGTTACGTGGTCTATGTCATTGAATGCACATTATGTGATCTACTTTATGTGGGATGTATGATCCGACAAGTGAAAGTTAGTGTCTGAACACCTGGCGGATTGTTCTAAAATTCAAACTGAAAACATGTCCAATGTGTCAAAACATTTTTCTGTCTGTCATGGTGGAGACACTTCTTCCTTGGTATATTATGTCATAGACCAGGTACCTATTTCTACTCGCGGTGGAGATCGAAGGAAACTGCTATTGAAACAAGAAGCGTTTTGGATTTGGAAGTTGGATACAAGATTGCCATCCGGTTTGAATATTAGACAAGACCTTACATTGATTTATTGATAATTTTGATATTTATTTAATTTATTATATATTAATCTGTCTATAAGTTGATAATTATGATAGTATGGTTGGGTATGTTTTATACATCATAAATTCCTATATATTTTTATTTCCAGCCTTGTAATTTTTTAGGTTATCAGCTTCTATTTTATTACAATTATCATTGCGGTTTAATTTACCTTTGGTCTTCACTCGCACAGTTTTTTCACTTGCACATTTTCTATTGGCCACTCTAGTCATATGACTGATCACGTGATGCTTAATCACGTGACGGGAAGTATATGGAGTAAACATCTTTTGCACGGAGATAGTCGAACTTCTGTTACAGAAAGGATTACGTCGGATTAAGACATTGAAACTGGTTAGATGCTCACTGTGGTAAGTTTACACTGATTGATTAACTTTAAACTAATTGATTAATTGTGAATTCAATATCTTTATATTTTGTATTTTGTTTTTGATACCATCTATATATTATATTTTGTTTAGTTGTCTATGATACTATGTTGGTTGTTTATATGTATATGTTTCCTTCACTGTATATACCTTATTGTGTTTTTTATTACCACATTGTGTGTTTAAGACCTATTGCTTGACAATCGTGTCGGGTATACATGGGGTTAACCTTTGGAGGTTGGATGTGGTTTGATTAGTTTTTATAAGGGTTCTTTGCTGTTTTTTAGTTGAGTTATGAGTAAGGGACAAGGTATGCAGTCCCGAAACGCATAAGCTTTTCAGTTTGTTTTGCACTTTGGATCCATTTTGTATCACTTTTAATGTGGACTTAGTAAAAGTTATATTTTAATTCAACTTCGTTGGCATGGTGGAGGTTTTTATGTTTTTTTCATTGAAAATTATCTCCTTCCCAGTCAGGAGTGGTTCCGGGCAGCCTATTTTATATATGTATCCACTCCATGTCAGATATTGGGTTTGAGCGATCTGTTTCCTTTTTCGTATTATATAAAAATGTAACCTGTCTTCCTAGTCATCCTATAGTTTCTGGCACTAACAACTTGTGTGAACTGATTTGTAAATTTATTGATCATCATTTTAAACCAACAGTAGAAACACTTCCTTCATACATCAAGGACACTACAAATATTCCTTTGAAGTTGAATGGGATTAATCTAGAGCCTGATATGATGATCGTGACATGCGACGTTGAATCACTTTACACATCCATTAGACATCAGGATTAGAGATGAGCGAACACTAAAATGTTCGAGGTTCGAAATTCGATTCGAACAGCCGCTCAATGTTCGTGTGTTCGAACGGATTTCGAACCCCATTATAGTCTATGGGGAACATATACTCGTTAAGGGGGAAACCCAAATCTGTGTCTGGAGGGTCACCAAGTCCACTATGACACCCCAGGAAATGATGCCAACACCTCTGGAATGACACTGGGACAGCAGGGGAAGCATGTCTGGGGGCATCTAACACACCAAAGACCCTCTATTACCCCAACATCACAGCCTAACAACTACACACTTTCCACATTCAAAAAAACCTCTATCAAAGTGGGAAAATACCTGGAAACCTTCTTTACTCCCCAAATGGATGGACGCAAACCCCAATTTAAGCTCAACAAACAGTAACAACCACCCCTTTAAATCACGTTCCCCATGACAACCACGGATGGAATAGACAATGGGAAATCCAAAAGCCCTCACCCTTAACTGTCATTTTGAGTGTGTGTGTGTGTGTGTGTGTGTGTGTGTGTGATGTGGTAAGACCTTCCAAAATTCACTTTTCTAGCCCTTAACATGAGCCCTTCCAAACAAAGTTGCAGGACCTTAAGCTGAGCTACCAGCAGAGATTGAAGCCCTTGGCATGAGTAGAGCCTTGCACCAGCAGTGTTTTTGGCACTTAGGGTGAGTTGAGCCTTGTACCAGCGTGTGTCCCTTAACATCAGGCGGGCCCTAAGTTCTGCGCTTTGCACAAAAGTTCCACATTAACTAGGCTGAATGGTACAAAGATTAGTAGGCCCGAG
Organism: Leptodactylus fuscus; assembly: GCF_031893055.1. Taxonomy (NCBI): domain Eukaryota; kingdom Metazoa; phylum Chordata; class Amphibia; order Anura; family Leptodactylidae; genus Leptodactylus; species Leptodactylus fuscus. The sequence goes on along the minus strand of NC_134265.1, from coordinate 222,811,909 downwards.
AACCAGGAACAGGTCTTGCAATGGCTGTCGGATAACGCTTAAAGCACATTGTCCACCAGCCAGTCAGCCTCTACCTCCTCTTACCCAACAGTCTTGTCCTCCTTCCACCCAAAATTCCCAATCTTTCCAGAACAATAACCCCAACTGTCCCTGCTCCCCAGAGCTGTTCTCCCTTCCTTTGACTGTACCGCAACCTGCCCCTCCATTTTGCGATTCCACGGACCTAACAGACGAGTATCTGTGTCCAGATGCTCAAACACTAGAGTCTCCTCCATTCCATCTCCGTTCGATTTGGTGGCGGATGACCAGCAACCCACCCTCATCGACGACGATGAGACGCAGTTGCTGTCAGGGCAGCCAGTTGACATGCGCATTGTGCAGGAGGAGGAGGCGAGACAGGAGTTGGAAGAGGAGGTGGTGGACGACGAGGACACCGACCCCACCTGGACAAGGCAGATGTCAAGCTGGGAAAGTAGTGTGGATGTTGAGGCAGGTGCAGCACCAAAAAGGGTAGCTAGAGGCAGAGACATGTCCAGAGGCAGAGGTCAGCTGCTTTGCCGAAGCCAGGCCAGACCCGGAATGTCCGAAGATGTTCCCTTTTGTACCCAGCCCAGAAAAACTCCCCCATCGAGGGCACGTTTCTTGAAGGTGTAGAGTTTTTTCAAGGAATGCGCCGAGGACAGATATAGTGTCGTCTACACAATTTGCCTCTCGAAATCGAGTAGGGGCCCTGAGAAGAGCAACCTGTCCACCACTTCAATGCACCGTCATTTGGAATCCAAGCAATGGAATCAGTGGCAGGCAGCAACGGCAGGACAAACGTCGCCCGCCGTTCATGCCACTGCCTCTGCTCACAGTGCTGGCGATGCACTCCAGAGGACGAGCCAGGACATCACTTCATCTGCCTCCGCCACTTTGTTGACTTCTCCCTCATCCTCCCCTGTTTCTGTCTTATCTCCTTCTCCTGCACCATCAAAGGCACCATCAGGCGCTTCTTTACAACAACCCACCATCTCTCAGACATTGGAGCGCCGGCAGAAATACACCGCTAACCACCCACCCACGCAAGCTTAGAACGCCAACATCGCTAAACTGCTGGCCCAGGAGAGGTTGGCGTTCCGGCTTGTTGAAACTCCCGCCTTCCCGGACCTGATGGCAACTGTGGCACCTCACTATGCCGTCCCTAGCCGTCACAACTTCTCCCGGTGTGGCGTCCCCGCCTTGCACCAGCATGTGTCACTCAACATCAGGTGGGCCCTTAGTTCCGCGCTTTGCTGCAAGGTCCACTTGACAACCGACACTTGGACAAGCGCCTGTGGTCAGGGATGCTGCTTATCTTTAAGGACAGGCAGGGTGAATGTGGTGGAGTCTGGTCCCGGGGTGCAAACTGAGGTACCCTATCTCCTCTCCCAGGCCAAAATTCATGGCAGGAGTAGACTGAAACCCTACGATGCTGCAACCTCCACCCCAGCTACTAGCGGCAAACGCTAAAACACTGGTGTGGGGAGACGTCAGCAGGCGGTGCTGAAGCTCATCAGCTTGGGGGACAGACAGCACAGTGCCTCCGAGGTCAGGGATGCCATCCTGGCTGAGATGGCTTTTTTTTTTTCCCTGCTACACCTGGGGCCTGGCATTTTTACGCCTGTGATAATGGCTGGAACCTGGTAGCGGCTCTGGAGCTTGGCCCACGTCTAACCTAGTGGTGCAAAGTTTTTTGAAAACATACCCAAATGTACCGAAGCTACTGTTGAAAATGCGGCGCTTGTGCGCCCACTTTTGCAAGTGTACAGGAGTCGCTGCTAGCCTAAAAACACTCTAGCAAGGCCTACATCTGTCCAAACACAGGCTGTTGTCCGTCATTCACACACGCTGAAACCCTACAATACCATATTTTGAGCAGGGTGTGTGAGCTGCACAGACCTTTGATGGAGTTCCATCTACAAAACCCAAGGGTTCCTCAAAGTCAGCTCCCAAAGTTTCTGCACCATGAGTTTCCAGGGGTGGCAGAGTTATGGCTAGGGGCAGAGGCATGGATAGGGATGATGTCTAGGTGCAAAAGCAGTGTGGATGTGGAGGCAAGCTAAGCAGCAAAAACTGGGGGTACAAGCAGAGGCATGGACTGGGGTGATATCTAGGGGCAAAAGCAGTGTGGATGTGGAGGCAAGCTAAGCAGCAAAAACTGGGGGTACAAGCTAAGGCATGGACTGGGGTGATGTGTAGGGGCAAAAGCAGTGTGGATGTGGAGGCAAGCTAAGCAGCAAAAACTGGGGGTACAAGCTAAGGCATGGACTGGGGTGATGTGTAGGGGCAAAAGCAGTGTGGATGTGGAGGCAAGCTAAGCAGCAAAAACTGGGGGTACAAGCTAAGGCATGGACTGGGGTGGTGTCTAGGGGCAAAAGCAGTGTGGATGTGGAGGCAAGCTAAGCAGGGAAAAAGGTGGCTAGAGGCAAAGGGATGTCCAGAGGCAGAAGACAGATGCATAACAGAAGCTAGACCTGAGCCAGCAAGGCCCAAGATGCCCTCTTTTCTAGCTTCCTTAGAAAAATTCCCCCATCGAGGCCATGTTCCTCGCTGGGGGAGATAATTTCTAAATGTATAGGTCGAGGACAAACTGAGTGTGGTTTACACACTTTGCAATGCGACTCCCCATCTCCCAGGCCTTTCATTCCAGGCTAAAGTACAGCACAACCCACCCACATGCCCAAGGCTTCAACGGCCTCATCTCAAAAATTCTGGCCCAGGAGATGTTGGGGTCCCAGCTTGTGGACACACTGCCCTTTTTGGGCCTGCTGGCTACTGCGCCACCTCACTGTGCCGTCCACACCAGCACTTTTCCCCAAACATGAGGCGGTCCCTAAGTTCAGCGCTTTGCCCAAAAGATCCACGTGACCAGCTACGAATGGACAAGTGCATGCGGACAGGGACGCTACCTTTCAATCTTGGCACAGTGGTTGAATGTACTTGAGGCATGGACCGGGTCGCAAAATGTGGTGGACTGACTTGTCTCCCCACACAACATTCCTGGGAGGAGGGCTGAAACACCACCCTCCTCCTCCGCTGTTAGATTGACCCCAGCTACGAGCTGGAAACGCTGCAACACTGGTGTGGGGAGACGTCAGCAGGCTGGGCTGAAGCTCATCAGCTTGGGGGACGGACAGCACACTGCCACTGAGGTCAGGGATGCCATCCTGGATGAGATGGCAATTTGTTTATCCCCGCTGCCCCTGGGGCCAGGCTTTTTTGTCTTGTTGGAGGGCTCTGGAGCTTGCCAGCCTCCAACACGTTCCATGCCTGGCCCACGTGTTCAATGTAGTGGTGCAACGATTTTTAAAAACATACCCCAAATTAGCTGAGCTAAGGGTGAAAGTGCGGCACTTGGACACCCACTTTCCCAAGTCTACAGTACCTGGAGCTAGCCGCAATACACTCCAGCAAGGCCTACATCTGCCTGAAGCACCTACTGTTGTGCGAGGTCACCACACGCTCAAACCCTAGATACCGTATGTTGAGCAGGGTGTGTGAGCAGCAGAGACCTTTGATGGAGTACCAGCTACAAAACCCAAGGGTTCCTCAGAGTCAGCTCCCTCACTTTCTGCACCATGAGTTTCCATGGGTGGCAGACTTATAGCTAGAGGCACAGGCATGGATAGGGGTGATGTTTAGGGGCAAAAGCAGTGTGGATGTGGAGGCAAGCTAAGCAGCAAAAACTGGGGGTACAAGCAGCCGGTGGCATCATCACTGACAAGCACAGCTGTCTGTCAGCTGACAGGCTGACTTTCACCAAAATGAACAGACAATGGATAGACTCATCATATACATGTCAGTTACATGACAAATTTAGTGCAATTTGCAAGTCCAAGATGGGTTGGAGATCTGCAGAGAGGAATCTCACCACCTCTTGCGGGTGCCATCATTTGGAAGGCAAGCCCTGGGCTCAGTGGGTGAGAGCAAGCGCAGGATAATCGTCGTTTGGCCTGGCGGCCACTGCCTCTCCCACTGTTGACAGGGCTGGCGCTGCAGTCCAGACCAGCAGCCAGGACACCTCCACATCTGCCTCTGACACTTTGGGGAGTTCACCCTCATCCTCACCTTTTCCTGCCATTTCTCCTTTTGCCCGCGCCATCATGCGCCTCTTCCCAGCAACTCCCCATCTCCCAAGCCTTTCATTTCATGCTAAAGTACAGCGCAACCCACCCACATGCCCAAGGCTTCAACGGCCTCATCTCAAGAAATCTGGCCCAGGAGATGTTGGAATCCCGGCTGGGGGACACTCTGCCCTTTTTGGGCAGAGTGTCTACTGCGCCACCGCACTGTGCCGTCCACACCAGCACTTTCCCCCAAACATGAGGCGGTCCCTAAATTCAGCGCTTAGCCCTAAAGTTCCACGTGACCAGTTACGAATGGACAAGTGCATGCGGACAGGGACGCTACCTTTCCATTTTGGCACAGTGGTTGAATGTAGTTGAGGCGTGGACCGGGTCGCAAAATGTGGTGGCCTGACTTGTCTCCCCACACAACATTCCTGGGAGGAGGACTGAAACACCACCCTCCTCCGCTGTTAAATTGACCCCAGCTACGAGCTGGAAATGCTGCAACACTGGTGTGGGGAGACGTCAGCGGGCCGTGCTGAAGCTCATCAGCTTGGGGGCCAGACAGCACACTGCCTACAAAGTGAGTCATGCCATCCTCGATGAGACGGCAATGTGGTTTTTGCCACTGCACCTGGGCCCAGGCATGTTGTCATGTGTGATAATGGCTGTAACCTGGGATCGGCTCTGTAGCTTGGCAGCCTGCAACATATTCCATGCCTGGGCCACGTTTTTAACTCATTGCTGCTAATCTTTTTAAAAAGGTACCCCAATGTTCCTGAGCTACTGGTGAAAGTGTGGCGCTTGTGCGGATAGTTTTTAAAGTGTATAGTTGCCGCTGCTAGCCTCTATGCACTCCTACAACGCCTGTACCTGCTGGAACAACGGCTGTTGTGCGACGTCTCCACACTGCTGGCACTAAACATATCATGTGTTGAGCAGAGTGTGTGAGCAGCACAGACCTTTGATGTAGTTCCAACTCCAAAACCCTCGGGTTCGTCAAAGTCAACTCCCTCAACCATGAGTGGCCATGGGTGGCAGACTTATGTGAAATCCCATCCCATCCATTGCACTGGACACGAAACATCAGCATGCGCTCATCACAACTCCGGATATGGCAGCTGCGTTAAGCAGGGTGCAGGTTACAACACAGACCAGGCCTGAGCACCAGGAACAGGTGTTAGAAATACTGCAGCATCCGCCATTTCCTTCCAATTTTGGGGTTTTGGACCCGCCACCGACTTGTCTGGACCTAAGTGGGGATCATGAGACACAGTTGCCATCAGGGCAAGCTGTGGTCATGTGCAGTTTGCAGTAAGGGGGCAGTGCGCAATTGGAAGAGGAGTTGGTGGATGACGAGGCCACCGACCCCACATGGACAGGGGTGATGTCTAGGGGCTAAAGCAGTGTAGATGTGGAGGGAAGCTAATTCAACAAAAAACAGGGTAGAAGCAAAGGCATAAACTGGGGTGATGTTTAGGGGTGAAAGCAGTGTAGATGTGGAGGGAAGCTAATTCAACAAAAAAACAGGGTAGAAGCAGATGCATAAACTGGGGTGATGTTTAGGGGCGAAAGCAGTGTAGATGTGGAGGGAAGCTAAGCAGCAAAAACAGTGGGTAGAAGCAAAGGCAGGCAAAACTCTACCCTGTTGGAAGACTTATTCCTAGGTCTGGAACACGTTAATGGCCCCCCTGGACAAATTACTGCCACTCAGGGACCTAGTGTCACCAGGAGGGACAAGTATAGGCGCATGTTGTGGGAATACCTGGCCGACACCAGCTCTGTCCTCTCCGATCCCTCTGTGCTCTACAGCCTACACTTATTTTCTCATCTTTTTTTCTGCACTGCACATCTCTTGCCTGCTTCCTTTGGGATCTTAGAATGCTTCTGGATACCCAGGCCTTCCGTCAGCAGATGGCAGCTGGGGCACCTCCCTATGCTGGGCCTAGCCGTTACTACTTCTCTTGGTGTGCTGTCCCTGCCTTGCGCCTGCATGTGTCCCATAACATCAGTCGGGCCCAGAGCTCTGCACTTTGCTGCAAGGTCCACTTGACCACCGACACATGGACAAGCGCCTGTGGTCAGGGATGCTGCAGTGCTTATCTTTAATGACAGGCAGGGTGAATGTGGTGGAGTCTGGTCCCCGGGTGCAAACTGGGGTGGCCTATCTCCTCTCCCAGGCCAAAATTCATGGCAGGAGTAGACTGAAACCCTACGATGCTGCAACCTCCACCCCAGCTACTAGCGGCAAACACTGTAACACTGGCGTGGGGAGATGTCAGCAGGCCGTGCTGAAACTGATCAGCTTGGGGGACAGACAGCACAGTGCCTCCGAGGTCAGGGATGCCATCCTGGCTGAGATGGCATTTTTTTTTCCCTGCTACACCTGGGGCCTGGCATTTTTGCGCCTGTGATAATGGCTGGAACCTGGTAGCAGATCTGGAGCTTGCCAGACTCAAACACAGTCCACGCATGGCCCACGTTTTTCAACTTGTTGGTGCCATGTTTCTTTGAAACCTACACCATTGTGCCTGATATACAGGTCAAAGTGGGGCCATTTTCGTAAGTGAGAACTAGCCTCTGCTAGGCAGAAAACATTCAGAGCACACTCCTCTCATCTTCGCACCGTTGGCTGGCGGAGGAAGACGAGGGGGTTGGAGTGGCATCTGATGTCCCTGTCCCACACAAGGCTAGAGGGTGCACTTCAGTGCATCCCATTGCTTCACCACAAATGGTGTGAAAGGGAGTGGAAAATGGAGGAAATGGAGAGTGACCCTTACAGTTGGGGCCAGCAAAGGCATGCCAAGTAACACACTGGCACACATGGCTGACTTCATCTTGGGTTGCTTTTCAACACATATTTCACATCATGAAGAACAAATAATACTGGATTTTTACAAGCCTCGAACCCCGGTCTAGGTCTAATGTCTGTTCCTTTCTTATATTAGGGGAGAGGGAAAAAATTACTTCAGTGATACGTTTAGCGTACATAGACTGACTATTAATGTGTATCCCACTTAGTGTTGTTAGGGTTACACACCGTCACAACCTGGCTAAAGCTTCTATAGCTGGTAATAAAGTCAACATAACTTTACGGTATCCAAAAAGACAGCTGGTACCGACAGAGAGCAAGACAAATGTCAACCAAAGCTGTGAGCTCTGAACACCCACAGTGACTTTGGCGTCATCATCATTATAAGGGAGCGGGTGGTAATAAATAACTTGGCAGTGCCTAAAACCCAAAAAGCTTATACAACTATATTTACATTAAGATACACAAATGACACTTTTTAGTAGCATGTCATGAGACAAGCTGATAAGATCTTCCTTTGTGCAGTGCTATTTGAAAGTTAAACGCTGCCTTTATTTTAATTCTGGAGAAGGTGCAGACATTAGATTTAGAACATGTTGTCTTCATTGTCCAAATCCTCTATATAGGTAATGTGTTTTTCGGGCCGAGCTGTCTGGGAACGAGCTGGTGCAGCACTGACAACCTGGGTGAATATGGCAAGAGCCTGAGATGTAGGGTGAATGAATCCCCAAATTATTTGGGGAATTTCCACTCAGAAACTGGCACTATATAGCAGTAGCAAAAATTGTGGGTGCACGTAACCCCAATATATTCTTTGAATTCCCAGTGAGACAATGGCACTATATACCAGTAGCAAAAATTGTGGGTGCACATAACCCCAATATATTCTTTGAATTCCCAGTCAGACAATGGTACTATATACCAGTAGCAAAAATTGTGGGTGCACATAACCCCAATATATTCTTTGAATTCCCAGTCAGACAATGGCACTATATACCAGTAGCAAAAATTGTGGGTGCACGTAACCCCAATATATTCTTTGAATTCCCAGTGAGACAATGGCACTATATACCAGTAGCAAAAATTGTGGGTGCACGTAACCCCAATATATTCTTTGAATTCCCAGTGAGACAATGGCACTATATACCAGTAGCAAAAATTGTGGGTGCACGTAACCCCAATATATTCTTTGAATTCCCAGTGAGACAATGGCACTATATACCAGTAGCAAAAATTGTGGGTGCACGTAACCCCAATATATTCTTTGAATTCCCAGTGAGACAATGGCACTATATACCAGTAGCAAAAATTGTGGGTGCACGTAACCCCAATATATTCTTTGAATTCCCAGTGAGACAATGGCACTATATAGCAGTAGCAAAAATTGTGGGTGCACGTAACCCCAATATATTCTTTGAATTCCCAGTGAGACAATGGCACTATATACCAGTAGCAAAAATTGTGGGTGCACATAACCCCAATATATTCTTTGAATTCCCAGTGAGACAATGGCACTATATACCAGTAGCAAAAATTGTGGGTGCACATAACCCCAATATATTCTTTGAATTCCCAGTGAGACAATGGCACTATATACCAGTAGCAAAAATTGTGGGTGCACATAACCCCAATATATTCTTTGAATTCCTAGTCAGACAATGGCACTATATACCAGTAGCAAAAATTGTGGGTGCACGTAACCCCAATATATTCTTTGAATTCCCAGTCAGACAATGGCACTATATACCAGTAGCAAAAATTGTGGGTGCACGTAACCCCAATATATTCTTTGAATTCCCAGTCAGACAATGGCACTATATACCAGTAGCAAAAATTGTGGGTGCACGTAACCCCAATATATTCTTTGAATTCCCAGTCAGACAAGACAATGGCACTATATAGCAGTAGCAAAAATTGTGGGTGCACGTAACCCCAATATATTCTTTGAATTCCCAGTGAGACAATGGCACTATATACCAGTAGCAAAAATTGTGGGTGCACATAACCCCAATATATTCTTTGAATTCCCAGTGAGACAATGGCACTATATACCAGTAGCAAAAATTGTGGGTGCACGTAACCCCAATATATTCTTTGAATTCCCAGTCAGACAATGGCACTATATACCAGTAGCAAAAATTGTGGGTGCACATAACCCCAATATATTCTTTGAATTCCCAGTCAGACAATGGCACTATATAGCAGTAGCAAAAATTGTGGGTGCACGTAACCCCAATATATTCTTTGAATTCCCAGTGAGACAATGGCACTATATAGCAGTAGCAAAAATTGTGGGTGCACGTAACCCCAATATATTCTTTGAATTCCCAGTGAGACAATGGCACTATATAGCAGTAGCAAAAATTGTGGGTGCACGTAACCCCAATATATTCTTTGAATTCCCAGTCAGACAATGGCACTATATAGCAGTAGCAAAAATTGTGGGTGCACGTAACCCCAATATATTCTTTGAATTCCCAGTGAGACAATGGCACTATATACCAGTAGCAAAAATTGTGGGTGCACGTAACCCCAATATATTCTTTGAATTCCCAGTGAGACAGTGGCACTATATACCAGTAGCAAAAATTGTGGGTGCACGTAACCCCAATATATTCTTTGAATTCCCAGTGAGACAATAGGACTATATACCAGTAGCAAAAATTGTGGGTGCACGTAACCCCAATATATTCTTTGAATTCCCAGTGAGACAATGGCACTATATAGCAGTAGCAAAAATTGTGGGTGCACGTAACCCCAATATATTCTTTGAATTCCCAGTGAGACAATGGCACTATATACCAGTAGCAAAAATTGTGGGTGCACGTAACCCCAATATATTCTTTGAATTCCCAGTCAGACAATGGCACTATATACCAGTAGCAAAAATTGTGGGTGCACGTAACCCCAATATATTCTTTGAATTCCCAGTGAGACAATAGGACTATATACCAGTAGCAAAAATTGTGGGTGCACGTAACCCCAATATATTCTTTGAATTCCCAGTTAGACAATGGCACTATATACCAGTAGCAAAAATTGTGGGTGCACATAACCCCAATATATTCTTTGAATTCCCAGTCAGAAACTGGCACTATATAGCAGTAGCAAAAATTGTGGGTGCACATAACCCCAATATATTCTTTGAATTCCCAGTGAGACAATGGCACTATATAGCAGTAGCAAAAATTGTGGGTGCACGTAACCCCAATATATTCTTTGAATTCCCAGTCAGAAACTGGCACTATATGGCAGTAGCAAGAAATGAGGGTATTTGTAACCCCAATATATTCTTTGAATTCCCAGTGAGACAATGGCACTATATACCAGTAGCAAAAATTGTGGGTGCACGTAACCCCAATATATTCTTTGAATTCCCAGTGAGACAATGGCACTATATAGCAGTAGCAAAAATTGTGGGTGCACGTAACCCCAATATATTCTTTGAATTCCCAGTGAGACAATGGCACTATATAGCAGTAGCAAAAATTGTGGGTGCACGTAACCCCAATATATTCTTTGAATTCCCAGTGAGACAATGACACTATATACCAGTAGCAAAAATTGTGGTTGTATATAGCCCCAATTCTATTGCTAGGGGACTTGCAGTGTATTTCTGGGGTGAAGGTGGGGGGGCACACCGTTGGAACGGGGATTTGGGGTGTATATATGGGGTATACGGGAATACACTGTCAGTGTGTTCCATTCAGGATCCTGGGAAAGCTGGGTTGCGGCGATTGAGCCCGTCAGTGCCACGTTACACTGACAAGCTTCTCCCTGGAATTGAAGTGATATGTAACCCCAATATATTCTTTGAATTCCCAGTGAGACAATGGCACTATATAGCAGTAGCAAAAATTGTGGGTGCACGTAACCCCAATATATTCTTTGAATTCCCAGTGAGACAATGGCACTATATACCAGTAGCAAAAATTGTGGGTGCACATAACCCCAATATATTCTTTGAATTCCCAGTGAGACAATGGCACTATATACCAGTAGCAAAAATTGTGGGTGCACATAACCCCAATATATTCTTTGAATTCCCAGTGAGACAATGGCACTATATACCAGTAGCAAAAATTGTGGGTGCACATAACCCCAATATATTCTTTGAATTCCTAGTCAGACAATGGCACTATATACCAGTAGCAAAAATTGTGGGTGCACGTAACCCCAATATATTCTTTGAATTCCCAGTCAGACAATGGCACTATATACCAGTAGCAAAAATTGTGGGTGCACGTAACCCCAATATATTCTTTGAATTCCCAGTCAGACAATGGCACTATATACCAGTAGCAAAAATTGTGGGTGCACGTAACCCCAATATATTCTTTGAATTCCCAGTCAGACAAGACAATGGCACTATATAGCAGTAGCAAAAATTGTGGGTGCACGTAACCCCAATATATTCTTTGAATTCCCAGTGAGACAATGGCACTATATACCAGTAGCAAAAATTGTGGGTGCACATAACCCCAATATATTCTTTGAATTCCCAGTGAGACAATGGCACTATATACCAGTAGCAAAAATTGTGGGTGCACGTAACCCCAATATATTCTTTGAATTCCCAGTGAGACAATGGCACTATATACCAGTAGCAAAAATTGTGGGTGCACGTAACCCCAATATATTCTTTGAATTCCCAGTGAGACAGTGGCACTATATACCAGTAGCAAAAATTGTGGGTGCACGTAACCCCAATATATTCTTTGAATTCCCAGTGAGACAATGGCACTATATACCAGTAGCAAAAATTGTGGGTGCACGTAACCCCAATATATTCTTTGAATTCCCAGTGAGACAATGGCACTATATAGCAGTAGCAAAAATTGTGGGTGCACGTAACCCCAATATATTCTTTGAATTCCCAGTGAGACAATGGCACTATATACCAGTAGCAAAAATTGTGGGTGCACGTAACCCCAATATATTCTTTGAATTCCCAGTCAGACAATGGCACTATATACCAGTAGCAAAAATTGTGGGTGCACGTAACCCCAATATATTCTTTGAATTCCCAGTGAGACAATAGGACTATATACCAGTAGCAAAAATTGTGGGTGCACGTAACCCCAATATATTCTTTGAATTCCCAGTTAGACAATGGCACTATATACCAGTAGCAAAAATTGTGGGTGCACATAACCCCAATATATTCTTTGAATTCCCAGTCAGAAACTGGCACTATATAGCAGTAGCAAAAATTGTGGGTGCACATAACCCCAATATATTCTTTGAATTCCCAGTGAGACAATGGCACTATATAGCAGTAGCAAAAATTGTGGGTGCACGTAACCCCAATATATTCTTTGAATTCCCAGTCAGAAACTGGCACTATATGGCAGTAGCAAGAAATGAGGGTATTTGTAACCCCAATATATTCTTTGAATTCCCAGTGAGACAATGGCACTATATACCAGTAGCAAAAATTGTGGGTGCACGTAACCCCAATATATTCTTTGAATTCCCAGTGAGACAATGGCACTATATAGCAGTAGCAAAAATTGTGGGTGCACGTAACCCCAATATATTCTTTGAATTCCCAGTGAGACAATGGCACTATATAGCAGTAGCAAAAATTGTGGGTGCACGTAACCCCAATATATTCTTTGAATTCCCAGTGAGACAATGGCACTATATACCAGTAGCAAAAATTGTGGTTGTATATAGCCCCAATTCTATTGCTAGGGGACTTGCAGTGTATTTCTGGGGTGAAGGTGGGGGGGCACACCGTTGGAACGGGGATTTGGGGTGTATATATGGGGTATACGGGAATACACTGTCAGTGTGTTCCATTCAGGATCCTGGGAAAGCTGGGTTGCGGCGATTGAGCCCGTCAGTGCCACGTTACACTGACAAGCTTCTCCCTGGAATTGAAGTGATATGTAACCCCAATATATTCTTTGAATTCCCAGTCAGACAATTTCACTATATGGCAGTAGCAAAAATAGTGGGTGTATATAGCCCCAATTCTATTGCTAGGGGACTTGCAGTGTATTTCTGGGGTGAAGGTGGGGGGGGCACACCGTTGGAACGGGTATCGGGGGTAAATATAGGGTATACGGGAATACACTGTCAGTGTATTCCATTCAGGATCCTGGGAAAGCTGGGTTGCGGCGATTGAGCCCGTCAGTGCCACGTTACACTGACAAGCTTCTCCCTGGAATTTAGCTCTTATAAGAGCTGTTGGTTGTCTTCTCCTTCCTATCCTAGCCTGTCCCTGCCTACCCAGAATCTAAGCCCTAGCTAACTGGACGGAAACCTCCGTCCCCGGTGAATTGCAAGCTCAGAATGACGCGAAGCTGGGCGTCGCTGTTCTTTTAAATTAGAGGTCACATGTTTTTGGCAGCCAATGGGTTTTGCCTACTTCTTTCAATGTCACCGGTGTCGTAGTTCCTGTCCCACCTACCCTGCGCTGTTATTGGAGCAAAAAAGGCGCCAGGGAAGGTGGGAGGGGAATCGAGTAATGGCGCACTTTACCACGCGGTGTTCGATTCAATTCGAACATGCCGAACAGTCTAATATCCGATCGAACATGAGTTCGATAGAACACTGTTCGCTCATCTCTAATCAGGATGGTTTGGAAGCAGTCAGAGCCTTCTTGTTGATGGCAAATTTGGTCCATGTTTTGGATGAATTTCTTCTTGTATTATTGGAATTCATGGTCATCCATAATTTTTTTATTTTTGGGGAGTCTGTCTTCCTGCAGCTCCAGGGAACAGCTATGGGGGCGGCCTGTGCACTCTTGTATGCTATTTTGTTTCTGGCACTGTAGGAGAAACATTTTCCTTCAAAATTTCACACCATCGATCGATAGGGTACAATTTTGGGCCGCTACATCGATGATATATTTGGCAGGCTCTACAGAAGAAATAAGTACATTTTTTTTATTTTCTTAACAACAATGAAACAAATATTAAATTGACATACTGTTGGAGCCACTCCAAAATTGAATTCCTGGTCATCAAATTGTGGATAAGTGATGATGGAAGTATACTGTTACAGTTTGATGCAAGGCCACAATGAAAGCAAACAGCAAGAAATTGGCTGATAACTGCAAGCAGTAGAGACAGCTCTCTTCTATTAGCACACCTCTGTGAGCCAAGACAGACCCCTGATGCCTTCAACAAAGCTTGTCACAAGGAGGGATGGGTTTTGCTAGACCTGGGGATCTGAATTGTCACCAAACAGATAAATGTACTAATAATAAATGCAGTACTACCGAAAACAACACAAAGTCCAGAAAACTTACAAGGAGGCAGAGAAATTGTTACATACCAGAGTCAAACGAGGAGAGCACCTATAAACAGAGACAAGAAACAAAGCAAAATATGGGAAACAATCCAATGGTCACAAATGCAGTGTTATGGTCAGCAGGGTTATTAAAAAAAAAACCTAATAAACAAAAACCCTGCGGAGCCCAACTGGGCTCTGAACTGCTGGAACACCCTGGTGTGATCAAGGTCTGGCAGTTAGTGTTACTGCAAAAAAGAAGGGGGAAGTCCACAGCCAACAACAAATTGATAGTATATTGTAGGATTTCCTGACGCGCGGATAGAGCCTCCCGGACAAGGACAAAGACACAATGCAAAAAGGTAGGTATATCCAGCAACCAAGGAAAGTCCAGTAATAAAATAAAACTTAACTTTTATTAATGCATATTACAGTCCATAAAAACATTGAGATACTGTGTGTGGATAAAAAAAAGGTATTGCCTACAAAAACATACCCAGATGGAAAAACGAATTCACATACGCATGGCTAACCGCTGACGCGTTTCGAGTACTTCAACTCTTAGTCATAGCGATGACACTGATAGTGAGTGCACAGGATATATACCCTGCCAGCCAAATGTGAAATTGAAATCAGGTGATTTGCACCCGTGGGTTACATATACACACAGCTGATAAAAACAAAACACATGAGTATGTCAGTAATATCAAATCCATTATAATAATAGTGATACAAAAACTATCTGTTAAATTATAGAACATATATAAGAGTAATCACAAATCCATAGGGTAGATAACAATAAAAATCGCATAATCTGCATGATTCACATATAGACTATGATCAAGAGCTTGCTGAGTGAGAAAGCATACCTTGGAGGAGAAGATTTCTAGACAATGAGACAAAGAAACTGATGATTAATACCATAGAAAAGTCCATTAGATGTTTCCACATGAAATTCATATAGCAAGAGGAATCAGGAACATTATCAGAGAAAGGAAGTGACTACAAGAAACACAATCATGTGATGGTCACGTGACTTCAGGAAGTGAATGCAAATCAAGTACAGAAGCAACACATATTAAACTAAAAATCACAAACATATAAACTTGTTTTATCTTTGTACGCTATGGCATAAATGACACAGTGACATGATGACATAATAAAGTATCATATAGCAAAAACCAAAAAACGATTGACCATATAGCCAGCGTGTGTAATTCAAACAACACATGGTAAGTATCAATGGTAATATAATGATATAATAGCACTAGCAGTATATTCTGCGAGGGGATAATCAAAAAAAGCCAAAAAAGCCAAAAATAAATAAATAAATAAATAAATAAATAAAATAAAAAAATAAAAATGTAGTTAGTGTTACTGCCAGATAACTACACCAATCGGGTGTGCTCTGTTAATTCACAGAGAAGGCCTGTGCAGTTCAGAGCAGCCACTACAACTAACAAGAGAGTCTAGTCAGAACCTCTGAACTAGACAAAGACCAGTACACAGTGTGTGCTACCAGTTGCAACCAGAACAAGGCAGCTTACTGGCCAACTAACCGTGTTATTCTATCTGAGGGGCACATTCTTGCTAAGGCCAGCTAAAGAGTAATCACACTGGAAACCATTTACACACACAACAGACATGAGGTTTTGGAATGACACTAGGTCAGCGGGGTGGAATTGCCTGGATCCTTAATTAGGGAAAGGGTGGTCCAAACCAACCAGTCCAGCTGCCTACGCCGGGCGCACATTGGCTGACACCCTAGTCAGTCAGACAACCAACCAACCCCTGCTAAGAAGGTCTGCATCAAGTAGGGAAATGTGACAGCCAGCAAAACACAACAACCGAGGAGCGGAGTGCGACCCGTCGCCTTGACTGCAACTGTCGCACTGTCCTAACATGCAGCTGGGAACGTCACAACAGAATCAAGAGGCAAAAGGGAAATCTAAGGAGAAAGCCAGTAGTCAGAGGTTAAATACATAGACAGCCACAGCCAAACTAGAGACTAATGAAAATTAGTTGGCACCTGAATCTAAAAGGGGTGGCCATATAAAGGCCTCTTCAGCTGCTCATAGGTTAAGATATGGAAGTATAGAACAGAAAAGTTTCCCTAAGTTGTAACAGCAATCTTAAAGAAGCAGCAGCTGAAGAGACACTCTTGACATATACAGCCATTAAGCCTTGTTGCAGGCTTCTTCTGTGTTTCTATTTGGCCAAATATGCCTACAGATGTTTTTTTTTTTTTAAATAAATTCTTTATTTATAAATACACAATTACAAAAAAAGCAAACAACTAGCAAAATCACCGGTAGGCCGGACCCGCACTACAGATCATTTTTTGAGAACACGGAGGATATGCTTGGGTGATCTGGCATTTGATCAAACCACTGGAGAGTTAGGTCAGCAGTTTAGACCGCGGGGTTATCATGAATGCTGGATCCAAGATGGATTCTCATGAACCTTTTCTATGAATCATTGGGATTTGTTACGATATAAGAAAAACCTCAGGAGATGTTAAAATAAGGTAAGATTAATTACATCATTACAGCTTTTCACTCTAGATGGCTCAAAGTCTTAAAGAAATACAGTACTTCAGGATTTTACTAAACGTATCGGAGAGATCAGCGAATCTTTGCGACTTTCCGGTGCACAGCCATTTTGAGGGTAAAAAAATATTGTTTGGTGGTTTCTTTTTTCTCCTTTTTGGTTTTATATTTTGTGTCTTGTATTGCATGGTTAGCCTAATCCATGTTATTGTTTTAATATATTTAAGAATTTTTAACTTTTTATTTTTCCTGTTTTTCTTGCTTTTTTCATACCAGTGGATGTTTTTGTCATCATCAAGGTGGATTTCTTTTTAATTCCATCAGTGGAGATGGACGCATTGTTTCACATTATTATTTTTGGGACCTTACATGTATTTTTTGATGCATCTGAATTTGATATTTTACTATTTCTATGTATATGTATTTTCATACTTTTTCACTTGTCTGGCAAAAACTTGCTTTTTGCTCTTCATTCTCATTTTTTGATCTTCATTCTCTTATTTTGTACTTTGAGTATCTTACTTGATAAAAGATCCATCAAAAACTGGGATTTTACATGGTTACATTCAATGGGTGAAAATGTGTTTTTCCACCTGTCAGAATTGTTGTATGCATTCATCTATAGTGACTCAAACACAAAAACTGTACATACTGCAGAAGTTGGCCATAGGTCAATTCATGCATAGCCATACAAAAGAAAACACACAGCCACTAGAAAGGCTTGCAAAAGTATTCATACACATTGAACTTTTTCACATTTTGTCACCTTACAACCACAAACTTAAATGTATTTTATTGATATTTTAAGTGACAAACCAACACAAAGTAGCAGATAATTGTGAAGTGGAACGAAAATGATGCATGGTTTTCAAAATTTTAATCAAATAAAAATCTGCACAGTGCGACGTACAAAAGCATTCAGCCTTCTGTAGCCTGATACCCCTAAATAGAATCCAGTGCAATCAATTGCCCTCAAAAGTCACTTAATTAGTAAATAGAGGCCAGCTATGAAGGCCTCAGTGGTTTGTTAGAAAACACTACTGAACAAACAGCATCATGAAGTCCAAGGAACTCACCAGACAGGTCACAGATAAAGTTGTGGAGAAGTTTAAAGAAGGGTTAGGTTATAATAACATATTCCAAGCTTTGAACATCCCAAGGAGCACTGTTCAATCCATCATCCAAAAATGGAAAAAGTATTCTACAACTTCAAACTCCTGCTCTGGTGGGAGAATCTGTCCACAGGACAACTATAAGTCATGCACTCCACAAATATTGCCTTTATGGAAGAGTGGCAAGAAGAAAACTATTGAGGAAAAGAAGACATAAGAAGTGCCTTTTGCAGTTTACCACAAGCCATATAGGGGACACAGCAAACATGTGCAAGAAGGTGCTCTGGTCAGATGAGACCAAAGTTGAACTTTTTAGCCTAAATACGAAGTGCAATGTGTGGCGGGAAACACATCACCCCTCTATGAAACATGGGGGTGGCAGCATCATGGTTTGGGCCTGCTTTTCTTCAGCAGAGACAGGGAAGCTGGTCAGAGTTGATGGGAAGATGGAGCTATATACAGGGCAAACCTGGAAGAAAACCTGTTGGAGACTGCAAAAGACTTGAGACTGGGAAGGAAATTCACATTCCAGCAAGACAGTGACCCTAACATACATCTGCGAAAGGTGGCTCTACAAAGTATTGATATAAGAAACAACATAAAAGAAACAAAGTATTGATATAGGGGGCTGAACACTTTTGCACTTCATACTTTTGAGATTTTTATTTGATTAAAATTTTAAAAACCATGTATCATTTTCCTTCCAATTCACAATTATCTGCTACTTTGTGTTGGTCTATCACTTAAATCTCAATAAAATACATCTAAGATCGTCGCTGTAAGGTGAAAAAATGTGAAAAAGTTTAACGGATATGAATACTTTTGCAAGCCACTGCATATGTAATATTAGTATTTTCAAGGGGCTACCTGTATGCCACTGTTACAGTATTAGGGGCAGCGACAAGATTACAATTTTTTGGGCACTAGTATGTAGGGGACGATAAAAATATGAGGATCCTATCATGTTTGTGTGTCAGACTCTGCATAACTGACTTGTGGCTGGAGGAAGCGTCCATGAAGGTCTGCGCCAAATGAAGAAGATGAAGAAAGAGAATGTCTAGAATACAAGTAAATGTAATTTCTGAGTCACCAGATATAATCGGTTTTCTTGTCTTTTCAATAACTGCATCTGATTTGTACTGTCATTTTAGTTGAATCCATGTATGGGAGAGGTTGTTTTGCTATCAGGAATTGTGTACTTATGCACTGGGGCTCAGTAGAGATGAGCGAGTAGTATTCGATCGAGTAAGTATTCGATCAAATACTACGGTTTTCAAAATACTCGTACTCGATCGAATACTACTAGCTGTTCGAAGTTAGGATTCGATGCAGAACCAGCGTTGATTGGCAGAATGCTATACATTGCCAATCAACGCTGGTTCTTCTCTTACCTTTAGAAGTCTTCTCCCTGCGCAGCGTCCCGCGTCCTCTTCCGGCTCTGAATTCACTCTGTTTAGGTATCGGGCCTGGGAAGAACCGACTTCGCATGTCCGCGCGGGCATGCGCAGTCGGCTCTGCCTAGGCCCGATGCCTAGCAGAGTGAATTCAAGGCCGGAAGAGGACGCGGGGACACTGAGCAGGGAGAAGAATCCAGCCCGACCCTCACTCATGGACTTGGTAAGTAGAATTTGATCGAATATTGCGTACCCCTGAAACAAGCATTTCCCCCCATAGACTATAATGGGGTTCGAAACCCGTTCAAACAGTGTGCGGCTGTTCGAATCGGATTTCGAACCTCAAACATTTTAGTGTTCGCTCATCTCTAGGGCTCAGGTTCCAGACTTTTTATGACCCTAGCACCACCCTGGTAGTGAGCAAGAAGTGTTGCTTCCATTTAAATAAAAATCTATAAAAAAATACTTCTCTAAATTTGTTTCTCTGCTTTACATTGCCAAGAAGGAGGCAACGTAGAAGCAAACACTGAAACATCACACTACAGTATTAAGCACATCCCTTGTAGATGAACATGTTGTGTATTACCCTTATCCTCACCATTAATATAAGGGATCTTTGCAATATGGCACACTTTGTTGTTTTGTGTCTTCTTGTCTCTGCAATATATGGAGACCTCTTGGAATGGTTAGAATTGTTCTGTATTGTATCTAAGGTAACGTTCCCAAAGCAGATCTTAGCCTCAATTGTTACTTTCACAATTACTACTATAATTACTACAACATTAGTATTGAGCTTGGCACATATACATAATCACTGAAATGAATGCCCTACAATGAAGCCAACTCTTACTTCTAAAAGCTGTCTAGTCCCTGAATGCATCAGCAAGCCACCGATCTTATTATCATCACTAAATTATTGGCAGTGAATTATACTTGGAATCCTGCCAAATGTGGCTCTCAAAGGCCAGACTTTACATGTGTGTAGTTCTATTTATAGACAATAGAAATCTGTTCAGACTTTAACTCATAAAATCCTTGCTAATAAGGTAGAAATTGTCCTATAGTCTTCTAATATACGGGATCAGTATGAACTATGTACAGCAATGTATTTACTACTCTAGCTTAATAATTTAAGACTAATAGTATTTCTTGTATCTTAAGCTGGAAACATATGATGGGGCAGATGTATTAGGCCTTTTATGCCGTGCGACTGTTGTGGCAATTCTAATGACAACCACTAGGCGTAATCATGGTCTATTTTAGCCAGTCAATTATGTTGCAACAGAAGAATATTAGACCCCACCAGCAAGTGTTGTACCCAGCAAAATTCACACTTGGGTGGGTCAATCCTCTTTATTTATACACTTACAACAAGAGGGTATCAATCCATTTGGTTAACACACTTTCAGAGTCCTATTCTAATTGGTTATATTTCAATCCGTACTTTACATATAACTCATATTTGGCTAATTACCTACATGAGCACAGCTTATCTTATGCTAACATAACGCTTCTAACTTCATATCGGCAAGTGTCCATTACTATATAATAGTAGCTTATGTAACGTCATGGTCTTTAGTCACCATTTTCAGACTTCTTATTGCGCAGAGATTCCTTTTGTTTAATTTTGTATTCCTCATTTAGCTAACTAGCATCCTACCCATCCGGAAATGGCCCTCCAATCAGCCAGTGCATTACTGAGATAGAAGATTCCTCCACTGTAACAAGGGAAACACCCAAACTGCTGAGGTGCAACTACTGGACCCTCTTTCAGAGATGATGTCTGGCTCTCAAACTGCTGAGGGCAGTTGAGCTAACGCTGGTTGTCCAGCTGATCTTCCAGACAGTCATCTTTATGGCTGTTGTGTCTCCATGTTAAGGACTTCAACGGCGAACATAAAACATTTTTGTCTGAGCTACAGCTTTCCATAGCATGAGAAAGAGAGAGAGAGAGAAGCTGCATAATCATACATAATCAGTGAATGTCTTCTACTGTGCCTCCTGTGCAGACCCACAGGATGGGAATGGCTTCTGGCATCAATGATAAATGCCAGGTATGAGTTGATGCACATTTCCCTTCAGGTGCATCTCATTTATAAGGGGGTCTGCACAGTGGCGTAACGAGGAATGGCGGGGCCCCGTGGCGAACTTTTGACATGCCCCCCCCCCCCCCCCCCGAACGTCGAAGACCTCGACTGGCCCCCTCCTCCGCACTCTATCATGTCCCTTAGTGGCCCCTGCACACAGTATTATGCCCCATAGTGGCCCCTGCACACAGTATTATGCCCCTTAGTGGCCCCTGCACACGGTATTATGTATAATGATAGTATTTGTGGGGCCCACGGGGCCCTGCCAGGATCGGCAAGTAAATAGGGCCCGTAACGGCCCATTAAAAAGAAAAAAAAACGCAGCTGTAGCGGCTGTCACCGGGCTCCCTAATGGCCCGGGCCCTGTGGCAGCTGACTCCGCTGCCTCTATGGTAGTTACGCCCCTGGGTCTGCACATTGTCATATAGGAGCACACCCAGTGATCATAAATCTGCCCCAGATTTCTGTGCAGATTTTTGAGCAAAAGCCAGGAAGAAGGGGTATATGTCCTTTCTTTATATTTCATACTCCTTTTGAATCCACTTCATGATTTGGCTCAAAACACCTTCCTGGCAATTAGCTAGCCTGGGTCTGTTAGTTACAGGAGGCTTACAGTTGGTAGCTGAAGAGAACAGTTGGAGCAAGTCTTGCTCCTGAGTTTCAGTGCAGTTAGCATCCTAGACAAGCTACCCCACACAATTGGGACGCAGAAGCCCACAGGATCATCAGTGAGGAAACCTGTATCCATAACCTACACAAGACCTGCCTTTTACCAATTTTGACTGTCCAAGTTAGTTCCTTGGAAAAGGGATTTTCGGAAATACCTGGTTGCTTCAGTGCTTCTTCTGACTAACACTCAAGCACTGAAATATTTCCAATGGTATGCAGGGTTTGATAGAGCAGTCTCCGATAAGATGTCGGTTTACCACAGTACAGACATAGGTTGTTCTGGAAACGTTGCTCTCTTCCAGCTCCCAGTTGCATGGGTTCATTACCACAGGTGATGGGGGAAAAGTAGAACTTACAGGAGAGAGAGAGGTAGAGATAGAAGACTCAGGGGAAACAAGCCCTACTCTCCCTTTAAGATTTTCCTGGTGTCTATGATCAATACAGATGTGTTTTGAATTATTTGAGGGGTGTAGTTATGAAAATATGGTGATTTATGGGGGTTTCTATTATACAGGCCTTTATAGTCACTTTCAGAAATGAAGTGGTCCCTAAAAAAATGAGTTTGTGAAATTTTCTTGTACATCTGGAAAATTGCTGTTACACTTGTAAGCCTTCTAACTTACAAAATAAACTAAAGGACAATTGAAATATGTTGCCAATATAAAGCAGAAATATAGTAGATAATATTTACTAATGTATTTGGATGGTATGACTGTCTGAAAAGCAGAGAAATTCACATTTTGAAAATTACGATTCCAAATTTCCACCAAATTTCCTATTTTCTGATATATACAAAAATATTTTACCACTAACATGAAGTATAATGTGTCACAAAAAAACTCAAAATCACTTGTGTAAGGAAGAAGGAATAGAACGGTCTTGCTTGGTTCCACTGCTAATTCAACTTTACCAAATATGCTAATGACGCCACTTCATGTGAGTATGGAGAGACCTAGTTCCTACATGTTTGGAGATGGGGGCGGGTGGTAGGGGCTATTAATGGGAGGGATCACTAGTTGTCGTGAGACATGGAGGGTGGGCAGGGCTAGGCTAGTGAGACAGGGAGGGTATTGTAACGGAGTGAGGAGGGGGCTAAGTGAGAGGGAACTAGTGTAGCAGTTACACAGGAAGCTGCACAGCATGAAGCTAACACCTAGTAAACAAAGGCAGAATATGCTAGCAGCTGCCAGACACACTCAGAAATCCCAACAAACACTGCTAAAAGTATATGGGTGTATTTATTAACCCATCACTAACACTAACAGACCTTTAAAAAAAAAAAAGATTTTCTGTTCAGAAAACCTCTTTAATAAAACATTTTTAACTAACAGGATTGTCGTCAGTGAGAAAGAGTATGTTTAAAGAAAGTGTATAGGGATTGCTCTACTGTAAGTACTGTCAGACAATATAGATTATTGGAATTTAAAGGGTTAACTGATTCTAGGCAACAGTCACATACTGAACCTGTTCTATCTATGTTTATTCAAATCTATAACTATTGCTGGACCTCCTGAATTTTCTGAATTGTGCTATCTATAGCCTGGCTATTATGCAGTGAGATAGAAGATAGATGTGTTCGCATTTCAACCATTACACCACATAAGGCTGATCGCAATTGTCCGAGCTATTTATGCACCATATGACATCAGCACTGTAAGGTCCACCTACCACTGTCTATTGGCTGAGGGGCTGTCAGATATTGCTTTCACTACACACATGACCTTGTCTGCTCTTGTATTTCCTGGTCAAACCATGGTCATTTTTGTTCATCTGAAGCGAATCGCCATTTGTTTTGTTTCATTAAAAACTGAACAATTTGGAATATGTGGGACAAACCCTGATTCCTCCATCTCTAATTGCATATACCTATTCTAGGGCACTGTAGCTGAACCATCTCTATTCCTGTGCCTTTAGTTCAGTGTTGCCTGTATTTCAGTCATATGTCTTCTGGGGTTTCACGGTGGTGAACTGTGAGCACACAACTCCATGCCTATGTATTACCATTTCATTGCTCCACTAATAGCCATATTGATTCAGTTACAAAGATGCAACAGAGTGATCCCCATATAAATTCATGTATTCTAACATAGTTTCTCCAGATACATAGAATAAGTGCATTTGGGGGGCAGATTTGTCTTTATTATTACATAGCACATAAGAGCAGCCATCTGGATTTTGGAAATGTAAGACTGCCTTGATACCTTTTATAAGCCAGAATAAATAATATGATATATGGGTCTTAGTAAATAATCTGATTGATAAAAGTATACACTGTAAACTATCATATTGTCA
Source organism: Leptodactylus fuscus (assembly GCF_031893055.1). Classification (NCBI taxonomy): domain Eukaryota; kingdom Metazoa; phylum Chordata; class Amphibia; order Anura; family Leptodactylidae; genus Leptodactylus; species Leptodactylus fuscus. The sequence goes on along the minus strand of NC_134265.1, from coordinate 222,787,664 downwards.
ACTGGAATGTGCCAAAAATCTGTCATATTCAGTAAGCTAGTGAATCACTAACTGTGAGAAAATGCGCCAGAAGGTAGAAATCACTCACAGCTTGTATGATGTCAATCCATAGAGAAAGGAAACCAATGGCGCAAACAAGATACAAGACAAAACATAACCTGCATTGCTCTCACAGTGCTAATGTTACTTAGATTTCTTCTGGATAATAATACGTCAGATAAATAAATGCCATATTATACTTGTAAATATAGTGTTATTACAACTTCACAGTTCTAGTTAGAGAAATGCTAAATGAGGTTTAGAACTGATAACGTTAAAGGGAACCTGTTACCAAGTTGTTGTTTTTTTAAAATGTAGATTGTGAGCCCCATATAGGAATCACAATGTATTTTTTTTTTCTTTCCTTCAGTATGTCTTTGTAGAATGGGAGGAAATCCACGCAAACACAGGGAGAACATACAAACTCCATGCAGATGTTGTTCCTGGTGGTATTTAGAACCCCAAAACGGGTGACCCACTGTCCCATCTGTCACTGCTTTTGGCAGAAATTTAAGAAACTGAATTGATTTTATTCTGCAGGAATTCATCAGTGATACTTCTCTGGTAGATCTCAATGTTTGCTTTACTGCACATGTCCAACGAAGCGTGGTATATTCCCCTTGCCTCCATTCTCTCACTGTGCATGTACTGGGAGCTGCACAATGAGAGAATAGAACTGTCACGTTACTAGTGGTACAGGAGCAGGAGTGCAGTAGTCAGGTAAGGTGGAGGAGGCTGGAGACAGCACACGGATAGTCCGCAGGGGGCTGCCGTTGTAGTCCAGAAGCAGGTACATGAAGACCAGGGTAATAGTCTGTCTTATATGAGGAGGTGAAGTGAAGCTATGGAGAGCTTGCAGCCAGCAGAGGTGAAGTTCCAAGGAACTGAAGATCTCCAGCAAGGTCTCCTAGGTGTACAGCCTGTATTCAGATACCTAAACACAATACTAACACAACCAGAAAGTGAAATATAAAAAAAAACAAAAAAAACTTGCAAGTCTTCAGTAGGTGATACCTTTTTTTAATGGCTAAGGACCTACAACCAGGAAGTGTCAGGGTCACATACGAGTATATATAGGCAGTCCAATCAGGGTTAACTCAGGGTGTGTTCTAATCAGTGGAAACAGATGATGAGCCTCACAAGTAGATTCAACACAATAGTCCACCAGACAATAGTCCACCAGTTGTCTGGTGGACTATTGTGTTGAATCTACTTGTGAGGCTCATCATCTGTTTCCACTGATTAGAACACACCCTGAGTTAACCCTAGCTGAATAGCTCAGCAAACAAGGAGGTACAGAGCAAGGCGCCAGGACATGAGTTCAAATCCTGCCAATAACTTTCAGATTCTGCTGAACTCCTTCATGCCTCAGCCAATTTTCATTTTTGCTACCCCCCCCCCCCCCCTTCATTTCAAGAGAAATAATTGATTCATTTTTCAGTTCAGAGTCACATGATGGTTTATTACTTGCAAATCAAAATGCAATGGCACCATGCAATATCCTGTGCAATGTACTGGGAAGCTCGGAAAAAATTCTGAATGAGGTGGAATTAGAAAAAAAATGCATTTGCGCCAATTTCTTTTGAGTTTAATTTTTACGGCATTCTGTATGTGGTAAAAATGACGTTACCTGTATTCTGTGGGTCAGTACAATAACGGTGACAACAAATGTATATAGTATTTGTAATGTTTTGATACCTTTTTAAAAAATATAAAATTTTGCAAAATATAATAAAACATTATGTGACACCTGTAACTTTTTTATATTTATGTGTATGGAGCTGGGTGCGGCCTCTTTTTATGTGGGACAAGGTGACATTTTTATTGATACCATTTTGGCGAAGTTCTGATGGTTTGATCTCTTTTTACTCAATTTTTTATAGGAGGCATAGTGTTCGAGAAACCACCATTTGGCCATTTAAATTTTTACCCTCGCTAATATTTTTATATTTTAATAGTTTGGGCATTTTGAGTGTGGGGATACCTAAAGTATTTATGTTTATTATTGTTTATTTATTTTATATACGATTTAGAGAAGGGGGGATTCATTTGAACTGTTGTTTTGTGTGTTTTAGAAACTTTTTTATTTTTTATTTTAATTTTGTGATTATCTCAGGCATGCAAGGTGTGAGGACATTGAAACTTCAGCTGCAAAGAAAACTGGTGGCACCTCATCAAATACTAGTCAGAGAAGTTGTTAGCTCGGGTTTGGAGAAAAAGTGATTTTCTCTTGCAATTATCAGTGCAGCAGGGCATAATATAAGTGACCACGCCACATGATACAGTGGGGCAAAAAAGTATTTAGTCAGTCACCAATAGTGCAAGTTCCACCACTTAAAAAGATGAGAGGCGTCTGTAATTTACATCATAGGTAGACCTCAACTATGAGAGACAAAATGAGAAAACAAATCCAGAAAATCACATTGTCTGATTTTGTAAGAATTTATTTGCAAATTATGGTGGAAAATAAGTATTTGGTCAGTAACAAAATTTCATCTCAATACTTTGTTATATATCCTTTGTTGGCAATGACAGAGGTCAAACGTTTTCTGTAAGTCTTCACAAGGTTGGCACACACTGTTGTTGGTATGTTGGCCCATTCCTCCATGCAGATCTCCTCTAGAGCAGTGATGTTTTGGGGCTGTCGCTTGGCAACACGGACTTTCAACTCCCTCCAAAGGTTTTCTATAGGGTTGAGATCTGGAGACTGGCTAGGCCACTCCAGGACCTTGAAATGCTTCTTACAAAGCCACTCCTTCATTGCCCTGGTGGTGTGCTTTGGATCATTGTCATGTTGAAAGACCCAGCCACGTTTCATCTTCAATGCCCTTGCTGATGGAAGGAGGTTTGCACTCAAAATCTCACGAAACATGGCCCCATTCATTCTTTCATGTACCCGGATCAGTCGTCCTGGCCCCTTTGCAGAGAAACAGCCCCAAAGCATGATGTTTCCACCCCCATGCTTTACAGTAGGTATGGTGTTTGATGGATGCAACTCAGTATTCTTTTTCCTCCAAACACGAAAAGTTGTGTTTCTACCAAACAGTTCCAGTTTGGTTTCATCAGACCATAGGACATTCTCCCAATACTCTTCTGGATCATCCAAATGCTCTCTAGCAAACTTCAGACGGGCCCGGACATGTACTAGCTTAAGCAGTGGGACACGTCTGGCACTGCAGGATCTGAGTCTCTGGCAGCGTAGTGTGTTACTGATGGTAGGCTTTGTTACATTGGTCCCAGCTCTCTGCAGTTCATTCACTAGGTCCCCCCGCGTGGTTCTGGGATTTTTGCTCACCGTTCTTGTGATCATTTTGACCCCACGGGGTGAGATTTTGCGTGGAGCCCCAGATCGAGGGAGATTATCAGTGGTCTTGTATGTCTTCCATTTTCTAATTATTGCTCCCACAGTTGATTTGTTCAATCCAAGCTGGTTGCCTATTGCAGATTCAGTCTTCCCAGCCTGGTGCAGGGCTACAATTTTGTTTCTGGTGTCCTTTGACAGCTCTTTGGTTTTCACCATAGTGGAGTTTGGAGTCTGACTGTTTGAGGGTGTGCACAGGTGTCTTTTTATACTGATAACAAGTTTAAACAGGTGCCATTACTACAGGTAATGAGTGGAGGAAAGAGGAGACTCTTAAAGAAGAAGTTACAGGTCTGTGAGAGCCAGAAATCTTGATTGTTTGTAGGTGACCAAATACTTATTTTCCACCATAATTTGCAAATAAATTCTTACAAAATCAGACAATGTGATTTTCTGGATTTGTTTTCTCATTTTGTCTCTCATAGTTGAGGTCTACCTATGATGTAAATTACAGACGCCTCTCATCTTTTTAAGTGGTGGAACTTGCACTATTGGTGACTGACTAAATACTTTTTTGCCCCACTGTATCTGAGCCTGAGTGGTGGCAGTGGCGCTAAGTAGTCTGGAGTAGCGGCCAGCATCAGCAGCAGTACAGTAAATTGAAGATGATGTTGAATCACTTGCACGCTCATGTCACCTCCACCTCAAAGGGCCCCTTCACACGGAGTAAACGCGCGTGCATTTTGGCAAAATACATACTCCCATTGACTTCAATGACATTTTACACGTGTATTTTGATGTGTATTTTGATGTGTATTTTGACATGTATTTTGACGTGTTTTTTTACACGTGTAAAAAAAAATGCCATTGAAGTCAATGGGAGTCTGATTTTTACACGTGTATTTTTACACGTGTATTTTGCCAAAATACACGCATGTTTACTCCATGTGAAGGGGCCCAAACATCTCCAGAATACGTCCTTTCCTTACCAGAGATACACTAAAGACACTTATTGTCTCTCTGATTAATTCTCCCCTTGACTACTGTAACTCCTTACTAATCTGTCTTCCCCTCACTAAACTCTCCCCTCTACAATCTATTCTGAATGCAGTGGCCAGGCTCATCTATCAGGCTAGACACTACAGCGATGCCTCTGGTCTTTGCCAGTCGCTAAATTGGCTGCCTATTCATTATAGAATAAAATATAAAGTTATCACCCTCATCCACAAGGCTCTCCATAATGCCGCACCTCCCTACATTTCCTCCCTCATCTCTGTCTACCGCCCAACCCGTGTTCTCCGCTCACTCAATGACCTAACACTTACATCCTCTATTATCAGAACCTCCCATGCTCGTATACAAGACTTCTCCCGAGTTGCACCACTTCTCTGGAATGCTCTACCCCAGACAATCAGATTAACTCCCAATTTCTACAGCTTCAAGCGCAAATTAAAGACGCATCTTTTCAGACAGGCCTATCACAATTCTTAATGTAAACCCTTCCGTACTGTCATTAGAATCCCCAAAATCTAACCCTCCTCTGTTCCATTTCCCACATTACCCCACGATATGATGCCATTTCAGGCTAACTCCATATGTCCAAGCTCCATTCACATGTTAAAGGACATGACGGCTAAACGTTTTATGTTTGTGTAATGACAGTCACCTCTATTACAAAATTGTCTGACTACTGTATAAGCAATGCCGCCCCTGCTACCTCTTGTGTCACCCCTTCTACCTCATAGATTGTAAGCTCTTGCGAGCAGGGCCCTCAGTCAAATTGTGTGAAATGACTATTTTCTTTATAATGTATCTTTCTGTCTGTATCTGAACCCTACTAATTGTACAGCACTGCGGAATATGTTGGAGCTATAAAAATAAATTTTTAAAAAAATGGTGATTATGACAACACTATTCGGAGGCATCTATTGGAGGTGTTTCGAAATCCTCATGAATCCATGCCAGATCCATCTTGATAAATCAATTTTTCCTCTTGTGGCATTGGAAAAGAAGGTGGAGCACTAGCTAAGTGAGGTGAACTGGAAGTGAGCAAAGGCCACCTGTGTTTGTGTGCAACTGCAGTTGCACTGGTCTCCCTAAATGCTGCAGCAAACTAAGTATACAGTCTATCCTGATAATCTACTTTTTCTTCCCTTCGGAGAGCAAGGAAGAATACCCCCATTTTTGTCTGTCTTTCAATATTCATCTCTCTGCTTGATGTACAAATAGGCCTGTCGTTGTGTAAGCAGTGGTGCATACAACCTGCTATGCTTGCCAGATTGTGCGTGGTCCCTTGGGCCTACTCTAGTTGGTGTTCTTGGCCAGTGTGGTCATCATTATCATCATCACCTTGAAACAGATAAGGGACAGTCTCCTCTGCATCCAAAGGAGAGTCTTCCTCTTCTTCCAGTATATGAGTCCCAGTTCTTCCACCATAATGTCCTTGACCCAGATCCCCTGTCATCCTTGCTGACAAATTTGGTGACTTCTTCAAGGGGCTTGAGAAGCTGGCACACTTTACCAAAGTTCCTCTATTGATAAATCTCAAAGTAACACATTGTCCAAGTAGTCTCCTGCATGCAATCATTGATCACTTTTTTTGCTCACACTGATGCTCCAGCATGTTTAAGGTGGAGTTTTACGGATTTGAAACGTTGGAGCTATGATGGTGCAAAGACAGACTGTTTTGTTACGATACATAGAGCAGGGAGTTTTTTGCAGTGTAGGAATGGCTGAAATTCTCAGAGATTTTTCTGGCCAAGAGGAGTATCTATTTTAAGTCACTATACAGGTTAATAAAGTGGCTAACCACTAAATGAAGGACTTGCACCATACAGGGACAATGTGTTATTTTTCCTAACTATAGTACAGGAACAACATTTGTGCCAGTGTCACTGGCAATGCTGCCCAGTTGGGGTTGGTAAGCAATGGCTTGCCCTGGTGAAGATGGGGGCAGGAAATGATCCAAAGAGAAGGATCCAGAGGAATGGGTGCACCCTGCATGGTTCTGGAACTTGCAACTCTCCTTGCTGTATTTATGAATTGTGCCAGCTGCCAATCAAAACATTGACCCAGTGGACCGTGAAAGCCATGTATTGACCTTGTCTTTAATTGCTGCTCCAAGCGTCAATGGTGGCGTGCACCTTTCCACAGACTGATGTATCCAAAGAAAGTCCCAAGCTCTCGACACATGTAGTATAAACAGGGACAACTTTCCTAGAGAAATAACGGCGGCTAGGTATCCTCAATCGAGGTTAAGTGCATCAGTTGGTGAAATGCACTGGAAACAACTAAGTGGAACGGCAGTGAATGCACACCAGCACCTTGACCAGGTGCGAGTTAAGTTGTACAACTGCCAGATGACTGGGCGCAAATTATGTCCCCTGGTCACACATTTCATTTAGCGCCGAAGAGGAGTAGGAGAAAAAGGTGATGATGAAGATAACAATGACCATGTGCTAGTGCTACGTGTAGATGTGGTCTGCCTATAAGGAAGATCATGGGGAGGAATAGGAAAACAACTTTGCTCACTTCCCCTGTCAGTGCCACTGCCACTGTTAGGGCATGTTCACACAGTTTTTTAGCTGTGGATTTTGACGTGGAATCCACCTCAAAATCTGACTCCAAAAACAACTCCATTTGACTTCAATGGGAGTCGCTCGCTTTTTTTCCGCTAGCTAGTAGCGAAAAAAAGAAGTGACATGCCCTATCTTGCAATGGATTCCATGGATGATTCAGTGGCTTAAGACACGACAATTCATTTGGGCCTAAACAGGAGCGGAATGTCGTGACGGAATTCTGATGCTGCATCGGCATCCCATTGTGGCTAGCATTTTTCGATGACCTTTTCCTCCCTGTGAACATACCCTTAAAGGAGTTGGTCACATTCAGTCCAATACTGATAGACAAAAGTTATTGTTTGTATAATAAAAAACTTGTATATTTTTTTAGTTTGTATAATATGCTTTCTGTATCAATCCTTCACAGATTTTTAGATCTCAACTTGTTGTCATTCATTCTGCTTACTTCTAGTGGATAAAACTCATGTGATATACAGTCCATGGTCTTGTAATGGACTCATAGGTGCACTTCTCGTTATAGCCATGTCACAAAAATCTGTGATTTTTTTGCATTGCAACAATACAGTGTTCGCTGTGTGTTTTATGGTTTGTTGATGCTCACTGTGGCTTTAACTGGTATTGTTGAGTCCTTGATCTACAGCTTGTTCTTACATAGTTACATAGTAGATACGGTTGGATGAAGACATCAGTCCATCAAGTCCAACCTATAACCCTACAGTCTCCTACAGTGTTGATCGAGAGGAAGGGAAAAACCCCATAAGGCTTGTGCCAAAGCTGATATTTTCTGGATGAGAGCCGTGCAGTGATCACTATCAGAGGAAACTCTGTACCAGTATCGTAACCTGGGATCTCCATGAAAGCCAATGAAGTAAGATGACAATAGTCTGTAACAATAGTGCTGAGGAATATGGTGGTGCTATATCAATAAAAATAAAAGATTACAAGGTGGCCAAATAAAATTTGATGGAAGTACACCATTCTTATTTCCATGAATATGGCAAAATGACATTAAAGGTATTTTCCTAAATGTATATCTCTGCTTTCTATATGAGTTCCCATGTATGTCTGGAAATAAACGCTGTGGCTATTACCTGTGTTCAATAGAAGAAACCGCTGCCAGTTGTACATTTCTCCTACAGCAGGTGAAATATGGTGATATATGTGTGTTTACAGTGTTTTCTGCTATGACAAATAGAAGGGGGTCCCAAGTGGGGAAATCCTCTTTATGACATTCATATGCCCTACAAGTGTAATATTCCATATACTAAATATATATAGTTTTTTTTATTATTGTGCAGAATACTTTTATTGAAATACAATATATTTAAAGAAAGGTCAAATCTTGTAGAAACCACATCTATCAGCGAACAGTCCAAAGGATAAGAAAATCCTCTATGTCTTTCAGTTTTTAGACTGTTACCTTCAGGGATTATTCTATTCCCATTCATAAACACAGTGAACTGAAGCTCACTCAGCCAATGGCAGACACATCCATCTATTACTGACAGCGAGAAATGTCTGCTCGTGCACGGCTTTAACAGATGCTATTTCCCAGTAAATGAATTGGAAGGATTGCAAGTGTTGCACAAGTGACTGTGACTCAGGTATGACTCATCTGGCCTATTCCCTTCAAAGGCAAATGCATGTGCTGGACTGATAAACAAATGAGAAAAGGCACAAAAACCAGGAGATGAAAGGTTAGAAGAGGAAGAGGGCAAATAGCAACCTTCTTTATATATTCACAATACCTCCGCATTATGGAAATACACCATGCTAGATTTCACTGAATACTATACAACTATGAAGGAGACATAATGTACTTTCCAAAGCAGTGTCCCCATTGTTATCCACAGTATAAATGCTCTAAAGATGTCAATCCTTTAGTAACATTTACTATTTTTTGTAAACAAATATGTTAAATATTTGAACATTTTTTAACGATATTTTAAAACGGCATTCCCCCTACCACCGCTGTCCACCCTCGGGTTTCTGTCCTAAACCCCGGGGAAAATGGACAGGGGACGGCTTGCCGGCGGTCATCTTTAAAAACCATTCATTTGAATGGGTTTTTAAAGGTGACCGCCTGTGTCCATATGCGGCCTCTCCACCTGGAAACCATTTTTTTTTAGTAAGACACAAAGTCCTGTACAAATGAATGGGTTGTAAACCCAGTTTCCCAGGGGTTTATGATGGAGACCAAGAGACAGAAACAATGATATTTTTTGTAGTTATACCAACAGTTTGCCAGTGGCAAGTGGCAACTATAGAATTTGAAGAATTTATGACAGACTGTCAGTGTGCCTGCTAGTTATAAAGGGACAAAATGGCTTCTTAAAAAAAAGTTATCCAAAACACCGGAGCACTGCCTGGTCTGCCAGCTGATAAAGCTAGAATTTCTTCTGAAATAGAAAGGATTCTCTGATCATGAGAACAGCACTGGGGAGCCAGAAAAGAACCCAGATTAGCCTGCCTGTTATGCTTTTATGGGAGCAAATACCACAATATCTTCCAAGAGTGACGAAAACGTAGAAATTGTAATTCTTCTACCTCTTTTTGCCTAAATATAAAAGTGTCCTAGAGACCTAGATCTTATATGGCTGCTTAACCATGGCTAATTTCATCCTTGTAGATCCTGCTCCCTGCCATAAATTTTTGACCATACATAGCTATTGTCGCCTACACCAGAAGCTGTGGAAATGTGTCTGCCAGTGCCACCATTACAACCACCCAAGCTCAACTTAGATCTAAGCCAGGCAGGTTTTTTTTGGTTGTTGAGGCTGTACATCAGATGGAATTGTAACTATTGCAGCTGCCATGACCCTCTTCCTCTGATGTCTCGCTGCAACTCTGATCTGGTTGCCAAGCCTTATCTGACAACTAATGTATTGTCCCCAGCCCATAATTTATGCCCCACATATTGAGGGTGTTGTGCACCTTTCCCCACATGGACATTTACAAGGAGAGGACCACATGGCTATCAGGCAGGGACAACTTTCCTTGGAAAAATAATAATAATGTCTAGGTATTCAGCTGGCAAAATACAGTGGATTCCACTGCACTGTCAGTAACTTGGCGAGGTGTGTGTTAAACTAGCAGACCAGCTAGATGACTGGGTGCAGATTGTGTGGCGGAGGAGGAGAAGCAGGAGGAGAAGGATAATGTGATGTTTTAGGTGTGGAATGAATGTAGCCTGTAGCCTGGGGTGAAGCAATGGAATGGTCTTCTTGTTTAGTGGTTGACACTGCTGATTTGACTTTGCCAAATACGTTGGTGACGCCATTTTATGTGAGTATGGAGAGATCTAGTTCTTACATGTGTTCCTTTACACCCATGGATAATTATGTGTTTGCAGATCTTGTACCTTGCCATTTGTCTTTTGGTAATGTACAAAAAATCCTTCCATATTGGAGATGACTGCATGTAGCTGCTGCCACCAAAGCCAGAAACATGTCTACCAGTGGCACCACCACACCAGTTTGCCTTAGATCTACTCCAGGCAGGTAGTTTGGATGTTGAGTCTGCACATTGGATGGAACTATTGCAATTGCCACCCCTTAGTCCTGTGTCACCCTGAAACGATTGTCAGGTCTTATCTGCAATAGAATCTTCATCAGATTCTGTATCACCTTTCTCCATTTCTTGGGACTCATCAGGACAATGGAATTCCTGTATGACCTTACAATTCCTAACATATTTTCCACTAGTAGCTTACCACCGCTAACACTCATGTCGTTCACATCAAATAGAGCAGGAAGAGGAGGAAGACTATGACTATGAGGAATGTATCTCTCAGAAGATGTCACAAGACTACTAGAGAATGTTAGCTGTGTCATTGAAGATAAAGGAGAAGACATGGTTAACAGTACAGAAAGACAGCATGGGGGAAAAACACAGAGAACCCTCATTTAATATTTGTGGTTGAATGAAAAAAAAGTCTTTATTCCCAGGAAGTATGACAACACTGCAGCTACTGCTACTCTTAGTAATATTTGAATCAGTGTTTCCTCCTCCTAGCCTGTTTTTTTTCCCCAGTCATTTTACTGAACACTCTGCTTAGTGAATTGCCAACAATTTAGAGACTGTGTTTTTTTTTTTTTTTTTGTTATTTCAAGAAAAATTACAAAGCACAAAAGGAAGTAAAATGGTTACCAGACTATCTTATTAGTGAATTTTAGACTAGATCACTACTGTGTCTTTCATCTTGTGTTAAATAACTATATATATATATTTTTTTTTCAAATTGGTGCAGGCTAGACAGTATATTGGGGGAATAATACAAAACAAAACAAATGCTGAAATAACAGAGATTCTATATTTACATTAGAGAAGGATTCGCTACTAATACCTTGGTCACCATAACTACTGTACAGTACTACTGTGTGTGATGTATATCTAAAATTATGTATGCGTACTTGTGCATACAAAGAAATGCTTAAAATGTTTTGTGCAGATTAACAACAACACTCCTTCACACTGTGTATGGATCAGACCAGACCGTAGTGGAAAAAGAAACACATGAAATTCAGGCTAGACTGTATTGGGTGAAACACACAAAAAAAAAAACCTCTGAAGTAATTTATTTTTTTTACACTAGTGATATCACAGTCACCACGACTACTGTACTAATGTTGTGTGTTGTATATCTAGAATTAATATTTTGTTTGGATTAACAACAATGCTATTTCACACTGTGTATGGGTCAGACCAACCCATAGCGGAAAAAAAATCCACCATGAAATTCCCTATTTTTTTTTCAACCACTTCAGTACTGGGCCAATTTCTCTGGTTCAGGACCAAATATATGTTTGGATTGTTTTCATATGTGTGTATTTGTGGGCTATAATATTTTATTATTTGGGTTATTCAACCAAATTTTGCATCTTTTTTTAGTGACACATGATGGGGAGGGGTTTAGGTTGTTCTTATTTTTGAATGTTCTTATTTTTATATCTAGGAATATATAAACAAAGGAGGAAAAACTTGTCTGTTTTTCACTTTTTTTTAAAAAAAATAGCGCAAAGTGATTAAGGGGAATTATCTCTATCCATTTTCATGTATCCCTCAATAAAGTGAGGTCTTTAATCCCTACGAGCACCAGGACATACATGTATTTCCTGGTGTGCATGACTAAGTATGGCGGCTGAACTAGCTGCCCAGTCTATACTGTTTCATGTTTCAGCATTGCCCAGGATCACAGATGATTCTGATCACGGGCATTTAACCACTCAGATGTCATGGTCAAATGTGAAATCAGCACTTTTGTGATAGCAGAGCTGTCCCATTACCATGGCAGCCAGGAGCCTTGTGAAGGCTCCCAGCTATGGCATAGTGTTGTAACTACTGAAGCCTGCCTGCAGCAGGTTCCAAGTTACATAGCAAATTTGCTATGGACTGCAACACAGTAGTATTGGAATCTATGGCACAAGTGATTTGAAGATCACATTTTCAAACTCCCCAGAGAGGACTAAAAAAGTTAAAAAAAAGTTTTATCCCTTTCCCGACATCTGCCGTAATAGTACAGCGCATGCCGGGTGTGTAACTATGGCGAACGCAGTAGAAAACCAGCTCTAATGTCCCTGGACCAATTGGAGGCATTAACTCCTCCGGCGCCGCAGTCAGAAGCACCGGAGGTGCCATTTTCCCGGCAGTGCATGGGTGCCGCCATTTTCTTTGTGATCGCCGGCACTCCGAGGCCGACGTCACGTTACTATGACAGCCGAGAGCCTTGTGAAGGCTCCTCGGCTTGTCATTACATTGCTTCTATTGCAGGCTATGCTACATAGCCTGAAATAGAAGTGCCGGTATTTTGCAATGCATTGCAATGCATTAGCATTAGTGATCAGACCCTCTGGGGTTCAAGACCCTTAGGGGTCTAATAAATGCAAAAAAATTTTTTAAAAAAAAGTAAAAAAATATATATATTTTTAAAAAGTATTAAAAATTCAAATAACCCCCCTTTCCCTAGAACACATATAAAAGTAGTTAAATACTGTGAAACACATACATGTTAGGTATCTCCGAGTCCAAAATAGCCTGCTCTATAAATCTATACAAATATTTTTCCTGTGCAGTAAACGCCGTAGCGGGAAAAATAGTCAAAAGTGCCAAACCGCCATTTTTTCACTCTTTTGATTCTGATAAAAATTTGAATAAAAAGTGATCAAAGCAATAGCATTTCCCGAAGATGGTAGAACTAAAAAGTACACCCAGCCCCGCAAAAAAAGACGCCCTATGCATCCCCGTACACGGACATATAAAAAAGTTACGGGTGTCAGAATATGGAGACTTTTAGAAAAAAATTTTTTAACACAGTTTTGGATTTTTTTTTAAGGGGTTAACATGTAAATAAAGCCATATAAATTTGGTATCCCCGGAATCTTACCAAAACACAGAATACAGGGGACATGTCATTTTGGCTGCACAGTGAATGCCGTAAAACTGAAGCCCGTAAGAATGTCGCAAAAATGCATTTTTTCTTCAAATCCACCCCATTATGAATTTTTTTCCAGCTTCCCAGTACATTATACAGAATAATTAATGGTGGCATCATGAAGAAAAAAATTTCCCGCAAAGATTAAGACCTCATATGGCTCTGGGAGCGGATAAATAAAAAAGTTATAGGGTTTCGAAGGAGGGGAGTCAAAAATGAAAAATGAAAATCAAAAAATGCCATTGGCGGGAAGGGGTTAAAAATTAAAAAAAAAAATTAAACTTTAAATCACATCCCTTTCCCTAGATCACAAATAATTTTAAACAAATACAAGTAAACATAAACACATTAGGCATCCATAAGTATGAAAATGCCCAAACTATTAAAATATAAAAACATTTGCCATATACAGTAAATGCTGAAACAGGAAAAATGGCAGATTTTGCGGGTTTTTTTTCCTAAAAAATGAAATAAAAGGTGATCAAAACATCATACATTCCCCAACATGGTATCGATAAAACCTGCATTTTGATCAGCACCTAACACAGCTCCATACACTGAAATATAAAAAGGTTACAGATGTCAGAATATGATTATTCAAACTTTTTTTTTCAAAATGTAGAATTTTTGTAAAGTTAATAAAACATGACAAAAACTATTTCAATTTGATATCCCCGTGATTGACCTGACCCGGAGAGTAAAGCTCACACAGCATTCTTACCAGTGGAAACCATAAAAACAAAACCAATAAGAAAACTGCATTTTTTTCCACCTCATTCTGAATTTTTTTTCCGGCTTCCCAGTACATTGTACAGAATAATACATGGTACCATTTTGAAACACAACTTGTCACACAAAAATCAAGCCCTCATAAGACTACCTAAACGGAAAAATTAGAAAGTTATGGCTTGTGGAATGCAGGGAGAAAAATACGAAAACACAAAAATGCTGCGTCATGAAAGAGTTAAGGAATCTGTGAAAACAGGTCCCAGATAGATGCCAAAGAAAAACAAACAGACTCATCCAAATTTCGTGTACATTGTTCTCCACATTATTGTGAATATAGTCTAAGGCAGGATTATAGCTGGAGCTCTAGTCTATACTTAGTCTTAAGGGCGCCCGGGCCTATTAAGAATAAGAATAAATTATTACCACATACAATACTGAAGTAACTTCATGTTTAGTGTTCCAAATAGAGACATTTTTTCAAATCCAATAATGTATATTTTTCCATGGTTAGGTCTGTGTATGGTGGACGATGATATAATTGTATGGCTAATAATATCCATCAGGTGCATCATTTTATTCATTAACAGACCATGGCATATGTTAACCAAATAAAGAAACACACTATTCATCCGAAATCTTATTACATTCACTTTACTCTCCAATTAATTTGTTTATTCTCCAGCCAGATGACTAACAATCTGCTGACGTAATGGCTTCTCTGATCATTCGGGCCCATGCCTAACAGCTTGTTCTCCCTTCATCTTCAGAGAATTTTTTTTAGTTACACCAGTCATATATTATAATTTCCTTCCTTGGAAATTAAGTAAAATACATGTTCCTTTTTAGTTGAAACTGTCACAATAGAGAGTGGAAAACATAAATTACTATGTGTACTTTTTTCTATTTTTACATGTTTTCCTGAAGTATTTAATGAATTCTGTTTTGTAAAACATTGTAAGTTGTGCACAACATTGTGTATAACTGGAAACATATATACTATTACATGTAAATACAACAAGAGAATTTTATAGTAAATTGACAAGTGGAAAATTTGGATGGAAAAAAGCAAGTCATAAATAGTTCAGTTTGTAATTTTCCATTGTTATGTTGCCACCTAGTGGCTCTAACAACTGTTATTACATTACAGTGCTTGCAGTAGGACCTTTGGGTCACATAGTCCTTCCGTAGTGGTCCTCAGTAGGGTTGTCATGCTTTGCTGTTCAGATCATCCAGTCACAGGAAATACAGATGGACAGAGACCACTGGAGCAATAGTGCCGGAACAGCAGGGCATATACCAGTTAAGTAATGGTTATTTAATCTGGCAGCAGATTGGTGAGATATGACTTTTTACACTTTTTTTTACTGCATTTTGTCTCAAACAATTAGGTCCCTATAACTGCGCTGAAATGAGAGGCTGATAATTACAGACCCCCCGAGTATAATGCAGAGTATAATTGCAGACCCCCCGAGTATAATGATCGGAGGCCGGAGAGAGGTAAGAAACATAAAAAAACACTGTTATTTACCTCTCCACGATCCAGGCAGGCTTCAGGTCTAGTTGTCTGACGTCTCTGACGTTACGTGAACCCGGCCTGCTTTCCGGGTCATGTGACATCCGACGTCATTGAAGAAGGACGACAACGGAGGACTGCAGCGGAGACAGGGGACAGGTAAGTAACAATGGTTTTTTTATGTTTTTATTCCCCCTGGATCTTCGATTATTATACTCTGGAGTCTGAAAAGACCCCAGAGTATAATAATTGTTTATGGGTGTCCACAGTGGAGCATACTACTGAGTGCAGGGGCCACTAAGGGACATAATACTGAGTGCAGGGGCAACTATGGGACATAATAGTGTGTGCAGAGGCCACTAAGGGACATAATACTGTATACAAGGGCCACTGAGGGATATAATACTGTGTGCAGGGGCCACTGAGGGACATAATACTGAGTGCAGGGGCAACTATGGGACATAATAGTGTGTGCAGGGGCCACTGAGGGACATAATACTGTGTGCAGGGGCCACTAGGGGATATAATACTGTGTGCAGGGGCGACTAAGGGACATAAAAGTGTGTGCAGGGGCCACTGAGGGACATAATACTGTGTGCAGGGGCCACTAGGGGCATAATAGAGTGCACAGAAATGCGGAGGAGGGGGGTCAGTCGAGGTCTTCGGCGTCGCTGTGTGTGTGTGGGGGGGCATGTCAAAAGTTCGCCATGGGGCCCGCCATTCCTAGTTAGGCCACTGATGTCCACAGACCAACTGAGTAAAGAGGTTGTGATGTGACTATGCATGTTAGTCCCATGCAGAGCAGCTTTGTCCCATTGAAGTAAATAGGAATAATACTAGGTTCACATCTGCGTTCGGGTTTCCTTTCATGGGGCCCGCTTGGGTACATCACCAATAAGAAGTACTTAGCAGTTTTCCATCTACATGAGAAAGAACTCTACCAAGGGAGAAAACTTGGTAGAGTTCTGAGTTAAACTCAATTAGAAGCAAGTGAAAAAAGAAAATCCAGCGATCCAGATTTGTCAAAAATAAGATTTAATTTTTATTGTTCCTATCCAAAATAAAATAAAATACGATAACAGACACAATGTTACATGTCTTCAGAAAATGCAAAAACAGCTTACACGTTTCGGAACAGACTGTTCCTTAGTCACAGCATCATCTTACTGCAATCTCATCTTCTGCCATTCCCTCTCCGGGAAAATAAATCCTATTTCCTCTGCTAGCGAAAACGAGACCTAAATCTCTTATTAGTTTGAGAAAACAACAGAAATTTCTTCTTCTCATTGGCTTCTTGTTAATAACTGATAGATTTTTCCCAGTAACCCTCAATGTATCTAAGGGAAAATCAGAAACATAATACACAGCCAGTTTGGGAGAATAAAGCTGATCCCACAATTCCCACTATATCCTGAATATCTCTTCCTTAGGATCGGTTCACACTAGCTTATGCTTTCCGTCCGGAAGGAGTCCGCATGAGAGCCCCCCTGGACGGAATACAAGCGCAACTACAAGCACTGTGTAGTTAAAGTGCCCGGACCCTATAGACTATAATGGGGTCCGTGTGCTTGCGGCGCACTGCCTGCACGAATCATACAGTTATAGTCTATGGGGTCCGTGTGCTTTAACTACACAGCGCTTACAGTTGCACTTGTATTCCGTCATGCGGACTTCTTCCAGATGGAACACATAAGCTAGTGTGAACCGGGCATAACTGGTTCAGTCATAACCTCAGAGCAGAGGAAACCGGAACAGCTGCTATAGCAACCTTTGCTAAAGCTTCTAGAGAGATATAGGATTTTTTAGAAGATTAGAATCATCTGCGGGAAAAAAGGAATTTTTAGAAAATTTGGCCACTGCTGGATCTACTTTGAAATTTTATTTATTAATTAGGCCGGGAGAGGAAAAAAAATAAAAGAAAACCATTCTCACCTGTCCCCAGTGCTCTGGTGCCACCCTGTGCGGTCCGGTCCTAAATCTTTGTCATTGTGTCTCGGGGAAAGTACCGCCACACGTGACTACTGAGGCCAATCAGAAGCCTCAAGAAAGGAGGTGGGGACGTCACTGCCTGTGACATTCCCAGTTCCCCTCCAGAGGTCACTGAGGCCGCTTATTGGAAGGGAACTGAGATGTCACAGTCAGCGAGATATTTATTAGCAAGAAGGCAGCCAACCGGACCGCCCTGGGAGAATAACGGAGCATCGGGGACAAGTGAGTATGTTCTTTTTTAACCTCCACTGATTTAATGAGAAAATATTGTTTAGCCTGGACAACCTCATTAAGGTATTTTATGATCCTGGGACCTCTCCCTCTATAATTAAATACTCTGAGGGTCCAGCTGCAAAGCACCAGTGCACCAGCCCTCATGTCAGCAGTGTTTAAATAGCCTGAATCACAACCAGTAGATATAAGCCAAGCCCCTGTGACATAAATCATACCTCCGGCACTCCTGTGCCACACCGCCTCATATCTCTGCATCAGCTCCTTCTTGGAGCTACCAAGCCAAAGTGTCTGTGCACATCAGTGCTGAAGAGGACACAACACTATGGCAAGCACAGACCGGGAAGAATGGCTGCTCCATCGGCACATTCAGCGGAGGAACCCTGCTCCAGAGACCAACCAGCTCCTCCAAGCTGGGATTATAGTTAGTGTCTAAGGGGGCGTTCACACTACCGTCGGTGTCCGACAGGTAGTGTCCGCTCCTAGTGTCCGCTCAAAATCTGTCACGGACATTAGGAGCAGACACTAGCTGTGTCCGTGACACCTGTCATTCATCTCAATGGGCATCGGGTGCGTTCTTTTGCACTCCGTGGCCTTCCTTCCCTGTCCGCATGTAAAGATGTCCGACTTCTCAAGCGGACAGAGGAACCCTGCATGCAGGGTTTTTCTGTCCGCTTGAGAAGTCGGACATCTTCACTTGCGGACAGGGAAGGAAGGCCACGGAGTGCAAAAGAACGCACCCGATGCCCATTGAAATAAATGACAGGTGTCACGGACACAGCTAGTGTCCGCTCCTAATGTCCGTGAGAGATTTTGAGCGGACACTAGGAGCGGACACTACCTGTTGGACACCGACGGTAGTGTGAACGCTCCCTAAGCTCCACAAAGGAGCATACTTCTATCAAGATTAAGCCATATGAGAGCCCTCACATATAACCTGTGCAAGAAAAGCAAACCTGTAGGAAAAGATAAAACCCTGTGGGCCACACAAGCATAAAGCAGGGCAAATAAAAACTTATTTGAGTAGTAGAAAGGGGGGAGTGGAGGATGGGCTATACCTATGAATATGTTAATTAATTGTTCATTATCATGTAGGTGGTCTAGTCCTGGGAGGAGCAAAAGGCGTCAATAAAGAGCCTTCTGCGCTGCTGTAGGACTAATAGGAAATGTAATAATAATAATAATAATAATAATAATAATATATCGTATTTCCATATCCATATCCATACTCATATATCATGTGTGTGTGTATATATATATATATATATATATATATATATGTGTGTGTGTGTGTGTGTGTGTGTGTGTGTGTCCATATATGTAAACCAATGGAATGCTAAAAATGGTCCAAATACACATAGAGGTATTAAGTTATGTTACTTCATTCATATAACAAACATTTCCTGTATTTATTCATACTTGCATAGTCCCACAAAATCCACAAGAAGGAAAGAGTCTGTCCAGTTAACAAATCTAAAAAAAGAATCATTAAAAAGAAAAATGCAAAAACCTACATGACTGTTGAAAATATTCTTAATTTTTATTCGTCATAGAAACATAGTATTAAAACTTCATTTTTTCTACTTGTCACAGAATTCCATTTTTTTTATATTGTGTACTGTAGATTAAAGAGGGTCTTTTTATCTGGTTTCCCATCTACAGGGAAAACAATGGCGTTTCCTTCACCTGAAATATTCAAAAACATAATTTTCTCATTTGTCTTTTTCTGTGACAACAGTAGAAACATGTGCCCTTGCTTGTGATACTTTGTCTCCCTTCAGTGCATTTCAAGGTCACATTTAATCCTAAAGGCACAGTTTTTTTTTTCTTTTTCATAAATCCATGTTAATGGAATTGATCCATTTCCCGAGGCATTTAATGACTTCCTGGATGAACACCAATAAGCTGGATTGTCCACTACACAAGAGAGAAATTAATTTTCTCAGTGGAACGTATTCACTGATGAGGAAGGAATTTCTAAATGGAATGTGCCAAAAGAAAATAACTTGTGTTAGGAACAATGAATCTTTCCCTTGCAGTAACATAATGGTGAGGTTGTATGCTCCAACAAATTTAGATACAAAAAGCTTCACATTTTGTTCACTATTTATCTGTGCTTTCTATTATGTAATTTATAGATATCCAGATTAAAAACGACTACAAATAAAATTTGTCCATTTTAGCTTTTAGATTCACATCGCACGTTCATATTTTTAGCGAAGCTTAAAACAAATTGTACATCAATATAACACAGCTCTCCAGAATCCAAAAAATGTTGGAATTAATCTTACATTATTGGAACAAGGGAATCAAAAAGTTCCTACCGTTAAAAAAATCATGTGATGCTTTTCTAATTTGCATAATTAACAGCACCTGTTACTTACCTGAGGCACCTAACAGGTGGTGGCAATAACTAAATCACACTTGCAGCCAGTTGAAATGGATTAAAGTTGACTCAACCTCTGTCCTTGTGTGTACCACATTGAGCATGGAGAAAAGAAAGAAGACCAATGAACTGTCTGAGGACTTGAGAAGCAAAATTGTGAGGAAGCATGAGCAATCTCAAGGCTATAAGTCCATCTCCAAAGACTTGAATGTTCCCGTGTCTACCGTGCGCAGTGTCATCAAGAAGTTTAAAGCCCATGACACTGTGGCTAAACCTCCCTAGATGTGGAGAAGAAAAATTGACGAGAGATTTCAACGCAAGATTGTGCGGATAGTGGATCAAGAACCTCGACTAACATCCAAACAAGTTCAAGCTGCCCTGCTGTCCAAGGGTACAACAGTGTCAACCCGTACAATCCGTCGGCGTCTGAATGAAAAGGGACTGTATGGTAGGATACCCAGGAAGACCCCCAGAGACATAAAAAAGCCTGGCTGGAGTTTGCCAAAACTTACCTGAGAAAGCCAAAAACGTTTTGGAAGAATGTTCTCTGGTCAGATGAGACAAAAGTAGATCTTTTTGGGAAAAGGCATCAACATAGAGTTTACAGGAGAAAAAAAAGAGGCCTTCAAAGAAAAGAACAAGGTCCCTACAGTCAAACATGGCGGAGGTTCCCTGATGTTTTGGGGTTTGCTTGCTGCCTCTGGCACTGGACTGCTTGACCGTGTGCATGGCATTATGAAGTCTGAAGACTACCAACAAATTTTGCAGCATAATGTAGGGCCCAGTGTGAGAAAGCTGGGTCTCCCGCAGAGGTCATGGGTCTTCCAGCAGGACAATGACCCAAAACACACTTCAAAAAGCACTAGAAAATGGTTTGAGAGAAAGCACTGGAGACTTCTAAAGTGGCCAGCAATGAGTCCCGACCTGAATCCCATAGAACACCTGTGGAGAGATCTCAAAATGGCAGTTTGGAGAAGGCCCCCTTCACATCTCAGGGACCTGGAGCAGTTTGCCAAAGAAGAATGGTCTAAAATTCCAGCAGAGCATTGTAAGAAACTCATTGATGGTTACCGGAAGCGGTTGTTCGCAGTTATTTTGTCTAAAGGTTGTGCTACCAAGTATTAGGCTGAGGGTGCCAATACTTTTGTTCGGCCCATTTTTGGAGTTTTGTGTAAAATGATCAATGATTTAACTTTTTTTTTTCATTCTCTTTTGTGTTTTTTCATTGCAAGCAAAATAAATGAAGATATTAATACCAAAGAGTTTGTGCTTGCAATCATTTTCTGGAAGAACACGAGTATTATCTGACACAATTGCAGGGGTGCCAATACTTTTGGCCAACACTGTAGGATTGGCTAAATATTACTAAACAATAGGATTTTGGGATTGTAGATACACATACCTATAGATGTAATGAGTCATGGAATATTCCTCACTGTCCATTTATGGGAGGGAGGAGTTGGAGTAGGATAGCTATTCTGGTTTTAATTTTTTTGAGTTTCTGCATACATTGTAATAATATTCTGTACTGGTTTTATTTCTCAGACAATGAATTGTACGTATCTGTTTCTTTATAGATTTTATACTTTCTTGCATATTGTATCAATAAATGTTGACAGACTAAAAAAGAATAAAAACAAAACCTGCTATACTATAGTATTTCAGCATCTTTGGACTCTTGTCTGGGCCTTGGAATCACACGGATATTTTTTACATTATTAATAAGTAAATTCTTATAATAACCATCTCAGCAGCATCAGAAGCTCTATTTGTAGATGAAAGATCAGCATCATAACAGTCTCTGACAGACAGATTGATTGGCGTTCTATCTAAAAGAGGTTCTATAGCTGCACATAACTAACATAGAATACAAATACTCTGCATGAAATGAACAGACAAAGTTCCATCTGT
The DNA here is from genome assembly GCF_031893055.1 of Leptodactylus fuscus. Taxonomy (NCBI): domain Eukaryota; kingdom Metazoa; phylum Chordata; class Amphibia; order Anura; family Leptodactylidae; genus Leptodactylus; species Leptodactylus fuscus. The sequence continues at coordinate 222,765,554 of NC_134265.1, read as the reverse complement.
CGTTGATAACAACCACAGCAACAATACTCTTGCCAAAATGCTCCCGTAATTCTAACAGCCGCAGTGCCCCAAAGTCAATGCCAGACACAATTCTGATATAACAGTTCCAGTACTACTGCCCTCAGAACATTGCCCCAAACCACAGTGGCTAATAGTGTTTACCATTATGTCCCAAAGCAGTAGTAACCATAGTACAGCAATACAATTCCAACCAAATTTCCTCCATAACATTGTCAGTCTTTGAAGAGTTTTAGGCACAGTTACCAAAAACATTCTTACTATAGAAGAGCCAACCACAGGTTTTTTTTTTTGTTGTTTTTTTTTTACTTGGGAAATGTTTTATTAAAAAAGAAGATGAAAATGGAACGTTAAAATTGTCACTTGCCTACAGGAAATGTATCTAAGGGTACATTCACACTAAGTATACACTGAGCTGATTCTGAACGTAAAACACGTTCAGAATCAGCGCGTACAAAGCAGATCCCATTCATTTCAATGGGAGCCGGCATACAAGCGCTCCCCATTGAAAAGAATGGGCTGTTTTTTTCCCTATTCGTTTCAATGTGATACGAGCGAGTGTTTTACATTCAGAATCAGCTCAGCGTATACTTAGTGTGAATGCACCCTTACTGTGCTACAATGATATAATTAACAATAACAGCAGTAGTGAAGTGACATAGTGAGATGGCACAGCTGTCCACTGTCTCAACTTCAGAAAGTGTGCCGTTGTGAGTCTCAGTTACAAATACACACCCTCACATCCACACACATTATACTTTACCAAGACAGCTTTGGGCCACAGGCACCCTCCCAGCTAGTGTTAACCCCAGCTCCCTCTTCTCTTTTCATTCCCTAAAACTCTGGCGAAAGCACTGATTTTACTTTAAACAGCAGTCTAATCCCTCACACCTTTTGCCAATTCTTGGGAATCTCATGCTTCTGCTGGGGCTATTGGCTGACCCGTCCCACTGATGGACCCAAAAAGATAATACCAGCATTAGATGTGTCTACTGGGATGGGAGAATGGTGTCCTGGAGGAAGCTGCAAGGGACATCTGACTTCTCTGTAGGGACACACGACAAGGCTACATAGATCCTACATTCCCTTACGTCCGTACCAGCAGCATAACCATGGGATAGTTCTGCCTCTGTGTGCTGATAGGACATGCGGAATATTTTAATTAACATAATTTGCATATGCATGATTAGCCCTATAAGAGTGCAAAGAGACCTTTCCCCCTCCCAGAACCTGATCACAGAAGGAGAGCTGGAATGCCAGGTTCTGAGGAGAGTCAACCTGACAGCCTGGAGGTTGACCAGTCCCTATTAAGGAATAGAGGACTGTCACAAGCTGTCCTGAAGACCCTCGCCTGTGCAAGGGCGGACACAACCAACAAAACCTACAGGAGAATTGCGGACATCTGTAAGTCCTGGTGTTGGGATCAAGGTACAGACTCCTCCGATCCCCTGGTGTTGGTGATCCTGGAGTTCCTTCAGGACGGCTTACATAAAGGGCTATCGCCTGCCACACTGAGGGTACATATGGCCACCCTTTCCGCCTATCTGGGGGGGGTGGGGGGCAGTTATCTCAGCTCACTTTGGTAAGTGCTTTTCTCAAAGGAGCTACAAGGATGAGACCAGCAGTCACTGCCCCGATCCAGCAGTGGAACTTAGGCATGATCCTGTCAGCACTCTGTGACGCACCATTTGAACCTCTTGAGCAGGTTGACTTGGAATTTTTTGACCTTTAAGACCACCTTCCTTCTGGAGATAACATCACCCAAAAGGGTAGGAGAGATGCAAGCACTCTCATCAGAGGAGCCCTATATCTCCTTTTTTGAGGACAGGGTACTATTGAGGTACCTGCCGGATTTCAGGCCAAAAGTACCATCCTTGGCCAATATAAATCAACTGATTTCTCTACCATCTTTCTTTCCTGATCCTGTCTCCCCTGAGGAGTGTAGGCTTCACAAACTGGACCTCGTCAGATGCCTTTGCATCTACTTAGACTGTATCCGCTCTTTTAGAAAACCTGAGAACCTCCTGATCTCTATAACTGGGAGGTTTAAGGGGTTCAAAGCTTCAAAACCCTCTATATCTAGGTGGGTTACGGAGGCAATAATGCATATGAAAATCGGGGTGTTTCTCCTCCTAGGTTGCTGAGAGCACATTCAACCAGGGCGGTCGCTGCTTCATATGCGGAAAGTAGAGCCTTGCCTTTGGACCAGGCAGACCTGTGCTGTGGCCTCCTAGTCCTCACAGTTGACTTTCGTCAAATACTATTGAATTAAGGCCCTGTCCGCAGAGGCCACCGCTTTTGCCTGGTCGGTCCTGGACTCAGTAAGACGAGAAAGCGCCCCCTAGGGGATTACTTGCTAGATCCCCATGGTTGTGCTGCTGGTATGGAGGTAAGGGAATCGTTCATTATGTAGATAATCTGTTTTCCCTTAGTCCTAACAGCAACACGAGCTTCCCCTCCCTAATTTTGTATTTTCTTGTTCGTTAGTATTAACACAGGGGGGGAAGGTCTCTTTGCCCTCTTATAGGGCTAGTCATGCATATGCAAATTATGTTAATTAAAACATTCCAGAAAGTATACAAAGAGATAAAAAATCCCAGCTCCACTTCCAGGGTCCTTTAAAACGTAGCTTTTATTGACGTTAGTTAAAATTCCAATGCATGTTCACAACCATTGTTGCTTTTATGATGTTTCCATTCCTTAGATATGCTTGACTCGCTGACGCCTTTTTGAGGATAGCGCGTCCTCTTAGTTGTAGCCTGAGGACACTCTGTCCTCGAAACGCGTCAGGAAGTCAAGCATATCTAAGGAATGGAAACATCATAAAAGCAACAATGGTTGTGAACATGCATTGGAATTTTAACTAACGTCAATAAAAGCTACGTTTTAAAGGACCCTGGGAGTGGAGCTGGGATTTTTTATCTCTTTGTATACTTTCTGGACACACCCCACAGCCGATGGGATTGAATTCCGTGCACCCTCCGTCCTAGGACATTTGGCATTCACACACTGTGAACTGTGCAACGAAAGATTCAAGTAAGTGGGCTGTCTTTTCCCTTTTCCCCAGTCCATAATTTTGTTTCCAATTAAAACATTCCGCCTGTCCTACCAGCACACAGGGGCAGAAATAGCCCATGGTTGTGCTGCTGTTAGGACTAAGGGAAAACAGATTATCTACATAATCAACGATTTTGTTGCTTGCCTGTTGGATACTGGAATATACTCACACCCTATATTCTCTGAGAATAATTGTTAAACGAATCATTTTGGTAAAGAAATAATATTCTACCTGTATTGCATTATGAATTCATTGCAACCTGCTGAAATTCATGGAATTGTGGGTGGCAGATATGGGTCACGCTCTTAGTGTTCAAAGATGGTCCCATTGTTATGACATTCTCTTCAGAGGCAATTGACAGCTTTTGACAGAAACCAGCCTTAAAGGGGTATTCCCATGAAGATAATCATATCTATATTTGTAGATAATTAAAAGTTAAATATTTTTGCAAATATAAGTAATTAAAAGATTTTCTCTAAATATCTCGTGGTCACAAGTTGGTGTCTTGATCAGCTGCCATTGGATATAACCACAAATGCAGAAACTTTCTATGGTCTGGGACTCATCAGGAACCCAGCCATGATTTTCTTATTGTAGCTGTGTTATCAGGCAAGGACAATATATGTATGAGTAGATATCCCAGCCACTATAAGGAAATCATGGTTGATTTTCTGACCTTAGAAAGTTCCAGCATTCATGGTCATATCCCCTGGCAACCTATCAAGACAACCACTTGTCACCAGTAGATATTTAGAGAAAATCTTTAAAACTGCAAAATGTTTAATTACTTATATTTGATTGTTATTGATACTGGAGTAAATTTGTGTGTATGTGACCTGTGTAACAGTGTCATCCACAGTGCCCTGTCCCTTTAACCCTCCATCAGGGGCAACTGATCTAACAGGCGCAGCTCACTTAGTGGGAACTGATTTACCTTGTGCTAATTATTCCTCTGCCACATATTCCCCAGACCTGGCTGGTGGAATCTCCACTGCATCTCTATTACCTCCTATTGTGCCCATGCAGGCAACTCAGACTATACAGGATCCTACTCCTGTCACTATACCCTCTACCACCGATGTTCTTGCTCAGGTAATGGACTCTCTTTGCCAAGCCCTAAAGGAATTAAAAGTCCAGTCTTCACCACATGAGTCCTCCTTATCTAAGACTTTGCCTGCAGAGCCTTAGGGCTCGTTCACATCTGCGCCCGGCACTCCGTACTTCAGGTTTCCATTTCCTGCATAAAACAGAGCAGGAGACGGAAACCTGCAGGAGTCTTTCTCACCCATTCATTTGGTGTCGTCACCACCACCACAAGTTACACCTGTCTACTAACCAGTTCCTGTGATGGAAACTCCTCAAAGACAGCCTTCTGTAGATGAATTGATCTTCAGATCACAATTTCTTATCCCAGGCTGTTACCAGTTTGTTCCTGTTCCTGTCTCTATCTCTACTCATGTTCCTGCTCCAGTTGCTGCTCCTGAACCAGCACAAGATGGAATTCAAGATTCCAGTTTCCAGTGTTCCTGCACAAGTGGAAAACCAAGTGCTCAGGCGATCAGAGCGAAGCACTAAGGGAACTCTCCCAGCTCGCTACAGAGACTGAGCAATCATATCCTTTCATGTATATATATATTTTGCCTTTTCCATATACCTATATCCTTGCACTTATTTAGTTAATTAGCAAATGTTTAAGCCTCTGCACCTGGGTAATCCCAAGCACTTTGTTATGTTCTTGTTTTGCATTATATATTTCTCTACAGCCTATGGACTACTGAGGACTGTATTTTGCCACATAGTGCCTATTTTGAGCCTTTCCATGGACAATGCCCTATTGCTGAAAGAGACTCTAACCACCTATTGGCAACATTTCTACTGTTTACTTTGTTTTGGTTTTGCATATGTTCACAGGGTATTGCACTTTTACTTATGTCATGTCATATATTGTCTTCTCAGGTATCCAACCCTACTACATGTGTGAATTCCATCTCCCTAGGTTCCTCCGCACTAGTTAGTCGCCGAGGACGGCTCTTTTCTTAGTGGGGGTGTATGTAATGTCCCGGTAATGCTCGTCTCTTTCCCTTTAATAGTCCTTGCAGACCAAGATGGTATGTACATTTGCATATGTAGTACCTATATATTTATTTCACAAGAGCCAGCACACATGGGGGTCTATTAATTCACCATCTTGTGGATGTTTGGTGAACTGCACCTGCCTAAACATTTCATTTTAATTTATGTCTGTGATTGCATCATCCTAGTGTGTCAATGTAAAGGAGTGTCCAGTATGATCAGGTGACCTTCAGAACCAATCAAACTCCCTTGATTGGCCTGGAGGAAGTCGAGTTACAGCCCTCTCTGGAGAGGGTTGGAAACCCTGTTCAGGGGCGGCGTTAGCGCACGGCGTAGTCGGGCAAGTGCCGGGGCCCACAGAACCTCTGGGGGCCCCCCGGCACTTGCCCGCTCCAGCACTTGCCTGTCCCGATTTCAGCTCATCGGCGTCCGATGGACTGAATAGGTGATTAAAGCAGGAGCTATGACAGCTCAGCTCCTGCTTTAACACTGCGGCGTGTGTAGGCGCGATGTGATGACGTCACATCGTGTTTACAACTATGTGAATGGCTTGAGAGCAGAGAGAGGAGCAGCAGGGGAGCGATGGAAGGTGAGTGTAAGTGTTTGTTTGTTTTTTGCGTTAAACATTAAGGTGGAACATAATGAAGGGGGCCCATGAAACTGGGGGGAAAATGAAGGGGAGGGGGGAACGGCATGACACTGGGGCAGATAAGGGGGGGAGAATGGCATGACACTGGGGCAGATGAGGGGGAGAGAATGGCATGACACTGGTGCAGATGAAGGGAGGAGCGGCATGACACTGGGACAGATGGGGGGAGAATAGCATGACACTGGGGCAGATGAGGGGGGGAACGGCATAACACTGGGGCAGATGAGGGGGGAATGGCATGACACTGGGGCAGATGAAGGGGGAGAACGACATGAAACTGGGGACAGAGATGGAGGGGGGACATGAAACTGGGGGCAGAGGATGGGTGTATATGAAACTGGGGGAGAGATGGAGGGGGGCATATAATTTATGGGTGACTGTAGGAGGATTATACTGTGTGGGAGCACACGAAAAATGAATGAGAATGGGCGGAGTCAACATAAAAGTGGGCAGAGCTAAATTTGCTGCGGCGCGCAGAGCGTGCTGCACATTTTATCCCTCTTTCTACTCTTCATAAGTTGGGAGGTATGGCATGGTGACGCCACACTCCTGCGTGACGTCACTCACTTCATCTGCGACGTGCAGTGTCCCGACTCCCCCGCCTCCTCCACAAGGGGGCCCACTGAAGCTCTGTCGCCCAAGGGCCCATAAAAACCTGGAGCCGGCCCTGACCCTGTTGATTGGCGTGTGTGCAGAGATCTGCACATGTGGAGCAGAGTTGGACATGGTAGCCAAGCATCAGTGCACTTCAACCAGAGATGTCTCTTCCCCTGTGCTCAAGATTCTTCTCAGAGAGTGTTTTCCTCTGAAGTCCCAAGTCTGCAAGTACTAAAGTATACAGACCTGTTATCAATACATCTGGGAACTCCGCACGTATCTCTATACAAGTAAGTCTTTGGGACAAATCTATATTTAAGGAAACCATAGCTAGTCTGACAGAATTTGAGGGTCTCCCGCTGTCAACACCCCTATTTCCTGTTCTTCATACATGTAGCCAGTTTGTTGAGGACTAACCCCCCTGGATACAGGCCATCTTTACAAGTATATCCAAGTTAAACTACTCAAGCAACTACTAGTTAAACTACCCAAAGTATTTTGCTCCATTCTCCATCACCTGCTTAACTGGACACTACCTGCAGGGATCACAGGATTGGATGTGAAGAATTACTCCATCATATGTACATTTGTATTACCTCGTCCTGCTAGTAAAAACAGCACCAACTACCCCTGAGAACTGTTTGTCTGTTGTCATTGTCAGGCACCACGTGGGGGCGGGTAGTTGGGGATACCCAAAAGGCTTTGTGCACATTTGGGATCAAGGGTCATTCTACAAGCTGGCCACATCTGACATACTAACCGTGACATCAGTCCTGGCCCTTCTGAATGTTACAGTTGCTCATCGGGATAAGGTGAGCAAAGTGCGGGGTGGAGCCGGGACCCGCTGCATGTCCGGATTCTAGTACTATGCAGGACATGCAGCGGGTCTTGGCTCCACCCCGCACTCGCTTACCAAACCTTGGGCAACTACATTACACGTCACTTGTCCCTGTGACATATAATGTAGCTGTAGTGAGGCTGTAGTGAAGTTAATAGCAGCATTAGGAGTAATATCTGACATCAATATCCATCTTCATAACAGTGTCTGTCATCATTAGCCATCTTCATAACCTGCAGTGTCCGTCAGCTTTCACTTTCTCTTGTGTTTTCATATGTACATGATTCTAATCTACACCCCCATGCTTAACCCCGCCCCCAACCACACCCCTTCCCTTCCCCCCATCCACACCCCTTCCCGCCCCACCGGGCCATAGAAAAATTGTCTTGCTGAAACTGGTCCCTGGTGGAAAAAAGGTTGAGGACCACTGGTTTAGAGGACTTGGTACAGCCATGGCCTATCACAGGCCACTGGGCTGGTGGTGGAAACTCCAGAGTCAGAATTTTAGTTGATTGAGTGCTTACAATCAAGTGAGACGTCTGAGCCTGTCTTTGGCAGACCCTGAGGGAGAAGTCACATTTGTGGCTCATCAGTGACCTAACACAGCCTTGACAAAGGAAAGACATTGCTGTCAACCCTAAACAGACAAGAAGTGTGCCAGAGTGGAGAGCAGAGTAGGGCTTCTAAGGAAGCCACCAGCCAGGAATCATTTGCATCCAGGTAACTGGGCCCTTGGAACTTCAGTTAAATCAGCCCCCATACTTGGTATTGGGAGAAATGAAGTATTATAGATTGAGTGGAGTGGAGTGGAGTGGAGTGGAGTAAAGGCACTCTTAACATCATAAACTGTGCATACCTCATCCCAAGTCTGGGAATAGTCATCTAGGTTTAGACTACTACCCCTATCGAGAAGTTAAACAAGTTAGCAGTTGTACTGTTCCCAGAGTAAAGTTTAAAATGCACCACTGCCTCTTAAGTCATTCCTGTGCTTTCCATCAGGGCCCTTCTGAATACCACCACAAAGTTCAGGGAACAACTAAAACCACTTTCAGGTACCACACAGTCTCCCCTCATCAGAATCTGGCCTGGAAAATGAGCATAGAGGTCCTAGTTACTCCACCAAAATGACCCTGATCCAAATCGTCACTCTCCTCCATCAACCCAGGGTGTTGACGTTGACTTAGAGGTAGTAGATGTTGCTCCTCTTCCATCCCTCATTGCATGAGTGTGTTTCATGTAAGATATGCAAAATAGGAATTACATTGCTGATGCTGCTGTTTGGTGGGCTTGAGAAGCCGACACACTTCCTCATGAGCCTCCAATGACGTGTCTCAAAGTAACACATTGTTCCTGTGGTCTCCTGCATGCAGTAATTGCACAACCGAATTGGAACGTCACAAATACAGTGTTGGCGAAAAGTATTGGCACCCCTGCAATTCTGTCAGATAATACTCAGTTTCTTCCAGAAAATGATTGCAATCACAAACTCTTTGGTATTAATATCTTCATTTATTTTGCTTGCAATGAAAAAACACAAAAGAAAAGAATGGAAAAAAAAAGTCAAATCATTGATCATTTTACACAAAACTCCAAAAATGGGTCGGACAAAAGTATTGGCACCCTCAGACTAATGCTTGGTAGCACAAGCTTTAGACAAAATAACTGCGAACAACCGCTTCCGGTAACCATCAATGAGTTTCTTACAATGCTCTGCTGGAATTTTAGACCATTCTTCTTTGGCAAACTGCTCCAGGTCCCTGAGATTTGAAGGGGGCCTTCTCCAAACTGCCATTTTGAGATCTCTCCACAGGTGTTCTATGGGATTCAGTTTACGCCTTGACACCTAACCACTCCGATGTCCACACTAGATCACTTCTGATGAAGGTCTAACGACCAAAACGTCAATCTCAATTGATATAGCCTACCCTATTATCCAATATCTATATTTTGCTTTGTGTCAATGGCGTTGAATGTATTGTAGGTTACTGTGGGTGAGGATCAAGCAGATGTAGTTAGTTTTACAGAACATGGGATGCAACTGTCCTTAATGATACACTAGTGAAGGAATGATGTCATTCATCCAGTTATGAGCTATGTACTTCCTGACTGAAAGAGGGCTGACTCTGAGCCAAGTTTCATGACGGGAAGTTGAAAAGTCCCAACAAGCACACCAAATACATTACAAATCCCTGAGTCCAAAATCCTATAAATATAATATAACATTATGGGAAGTGTTTCAAGACTCATTTCCAGGGGACATTGAGGGACTTACACACTGCATAACGGACTATATTAATTTCTGTGTGGACAGCATGGTGCCAACTAAAAAGGTGAGGAGTTTCTCCAATAACAAACCATGGATCAACTCTGAGATTAAAACCCTTCTCAAGGAGAAAAAACAAGTCTTTAGGTCTGGGGACAAAAATGGCCTGGGGGAGGTGCAAAAACAGCTGAGACAACTAATCAGAGAAGGGAAAGCCAACTACAGGCGAAAGATGGAACTACAGATGGGGGAAGGTAGAATCTCGAAGGTGTGGAATGGCCTTAAGACTATATCTGGACACAAACAAAAGGATGGCCCTCAGATAAAAGGTGACAGGAAGTGGCTTAATGAGCTAAATCTATTCTTCAATAGATTTGACTCCAAACCAATTGTCCCTTCATCAGCATGTCAGTCAACCCCCCTCCCCTCACACACCAAGACCCAACCCCTACCGACTGGCAGTAAATTGCAATCTGGCTATCTGATCCTCAAGGAGTCTCAAGCAGTGGCGTAACTAGGAATGGCGGGGCCCCGTGGCGAACTTTTGACATGGGGCCCCCCCGACACTGAAGATCTCGACCGAGTTCCTCCTACGCATTCCTGCGCGCTCTATTATGTTCCATAGTGGCCCCTGCACACAGTATTATACCCAATAGTGGCCCCTACAGGACTAAATACTGTCACGTCACCCGCTGACCGCTATACCAGGACAAATTGTGGATGAAAAATCTGGTCATGTGCATTACAATTTAGTAACTCCATGTGCCTCATATTAATAGCAGTTAACCCCATCATCTCCCTCACATTAACCCCTGTGTGCCTCACCATAAGAGTTACTGATATGTGAGATAAAACAGAAAAAGGAGACAAAAAATCCCCGGCACCGAGCCGTTCTTTGTGTAATACCCTTGGTATAGAGAATAAATAAATAAATAAATAGATACAGGTGTCCACTCACCTGGCTTGGTTGTGTTAAGCACAACAACCAATAGACGTATAAACAAAAAACCGGTATGGTTCTGGAAGGCAGCTGCTGATCACAGTCTCAGGGACGTCTGAGCAAATACAAAATGAGGAACCAGCCTTGCGGAAGAACAGGCAGATAAACAGCGCTCACCCAGTTTTGAGAATGAAGATAGACTTTATTTGGCACCACGCGTTCCGGGCAATAAACCCTTTTTCAAGTGCAATTATAATCTTTAAAAATGAAAATTCATAATTACATTTAAAAAATGAAAATTCATAAATACATTTAACAATGAAATAAGTCCTCCAAAAAATGTATATTACAATAAATATTACAATATTACAATATTGATTCACGCAGAATGTGTCTTGACAATAATTTGCCTATATGGTTTTAAAGCTAGAAGGATGGTGTCTGTGTATTTGGTTTTTTATTTATTTATTTATTGATTTAGGTTTTATCAAATTTTTTATTGTAATATTTATTGTAATATACATTTTTTGGAGGACTTATTTCATTGTTAAATGTATTTATGAATTTTCATTTTTTAAATGTAATTATGAATTTTCATTTTTAAAGATTATAATTGCACTTGAAAAAGGGTTTATTGCCCGGAACGCGTGGTGCCAAATAAAGTCTATCTTCATTCTCAAAACTGGGTGAGCGCTGTTTATCTGCCTGTTCTTCCGCAAGGCTGGTTCCTCATTTTGTATTAACTGATATGTAAGAGACATGGAGGTAATAATAAAGTATCTTCATTATTATTACCCCCATATGTCTCACATATCAGTAACTCTTATGGTGAGGCACACAGGGGTTAATGTGAGGGAGATGATGGGGTTAACTGCTATTAATATGAGGCACATGGAGTTACTAAAACACAAGTAATCACCCCATATGCCTGACATTAATAAGTAACCCCAGTACGTACCTGTGTAGCTTTAGTTTCACTTTCCTTCTTCCTTTCTTCCTCCAGTGCAGGACGGCAGGAGCTCGGCAGGTATAAGCCCCGCCTCCTCCTCTCATTGGTGGGCAGAGGACAGGCAGGGAAAGGGAGGGAAAGGGAGGGAAAGGGAGGGAAAGGGAGGGGGGGAGAGAGGGGGAGCATCCTGAAGTGCTGACAGGAGCCAGAGCTGCAGCTCCTGTGTCTCAGCCATTGCTGCAGCTTCGGGGCCCCCTGTTGGTGGAAAGTATTCCACCAACAGGGGGCCCCGATCATTATACTCGGGAGTCCGAAAAGACCTCCGAGAATAATGATAGCAGCGGTAGCAGCTGTCACCGGGCCCCTAATGTCCCGGGCCCTGTGGCAGCTGCTACCGCTGCTATGGTGGTAGTTACGCCACTGGTCTCAAGTGTGTAGGGAAATTAAGAGGATTAAAGCAGACAAGGCCGGTGGACCTGATGGTTTAAGTGCAAGAGTTCTTAAAGTGTGCGGAGACCAGTTGTGTGGTATTATTACACACATGTACAATATGAGTCGTTGGGTGCATTCTCACTACGGATACGCTGACTTATTCTGAATGGTAAAACACGTTCAGAATCAGCGTGTATAAAGCAGATCCCATTCATTTCAATGGGAGCCGGCATACGAGCGCTCCCCATTGAAATGAATGGGCTGCTTTTACGGCTCGCTCGGCTCATTCCGAGCCGTACACGCAAGCGCTTTCCATTCACTTCAATGGGAGCGCTCGTAGAGAAAAAAGCAGCCCATTCATTACAATGGGGAGCGCTCGTATGCCGGCTCCCATTGAAATGAATGGGATCTGCTTTATATGCGCTGATTCTGAACGTTCAGAATCAGTCAGTGTATCCGTAGTGTGAATGCACCCTTAAGCTGGGAGTGGTATCTCAACTGTGGAAAACATCTTGTGTGGTACAAGTACCAAAGAAACCCAACGGGCTACAATGACTACCGACCTGTAGCACTGACATCCCACCTGATGAAGGTCCTAGAGAGACTGGTCCTGACACACCTACGCCCCCTAGTGAGCTCTGCTCTGGACCCCCTCCAGTTTGTCTATCGACCGGGTGTTGGGGTAGATGATGCCATCATCCACCTTCTTCACAGAGCTCTCTCTCACCTGGAGAATCCTGGGAACACTGTGAGAATAACGTTCTTTGATTTCTCCAGTGCATTCAACACCATTCAGCCAGGGCTACTGAGGGAGAAGCTGAACCTTGGTGGAGTGGATACCATCACCTGTCCTACTGGATCCTAGACTACTTCACAAATTACCCTCAGTATGTGAGAGCCCAGGACTGTGTGTCTGACACTGTGATCATCGGTACGAGGGCACCACAAGGTACAGTTCTTGCCCCATTTCTCTTCACACTGTACACTGCTGACTTTAGGCACAACTCATTCAGCTGTTACCTACAGAAGTACTCTGATGACTCTGCTATAGTAGGCCTTATCACTGATGGCGACGATAGGGAATACAGAGACTTAAACCGGGACTTCGTTGAATGGTGCCAGCAGAATCACCTCAGGATTAATGCTGGGAAGACCAAGGAGATGGTGGTGGACTTTAGTAAACGGAGAGGTGCTCCGACCCCGGTGGAGATCCAAGGAACATGCATTGAGATAGTCAGGACCTATAAGTATCTGGGTGTGCTCTTAAATAATAAACTAGACTGGGCTGATCACCTGGAGGCGCTGCACAGAAAGGTTCACAGCAGACTCTACCTGCTTAGGAGGCTGAGGGCCTTTGGAATCCAGGGGACACTTCTTAGGGCCTTTTTCAACTCTGTGGTTGCTTCTGCCATCTTTTTCGGTGTGGCCTGCTGGGGGAGCAGTATATCAACCAGGGACAGAAATAGACTTGACAGGCTGATCAGAAGGGCCAGCTCTGTCCTGGGGAGCCCCCTGGACCCAGTTCAGGTGGTGGGTGACAGAAGGATACTGTCTGTGGTGACCTCCATGCGGGTGAACAAATCCCACCACATGTATGAGACCTTGATGGCACTTAGCAGCACTATAAGTGACCGTCTGCTTCACCCCAAGTGTAAGAAGGAGAGCTATCGCAAGTCCTTCCTCCCAACCGCGACCAGGCTGTATAATCTACATCAGACCAAGTGAAGATCACTCCGCACAGAAAACTAATGATTATGACTATGAAGTAGAGATGAGCGAACACCGTTCGATCGAATACATATTCGATCGAATATCAGGCCGTTTGAGGTATTCAATTCCAATCGAATACCACAAGGCAAAAGCAATAAAAATTCATATCCCCTCCCACCTTCCCTGGCACGTTTTTGCACCAATAACTACGACAACGGAGGCATCGAAAGAAAATCGGAAAAAGGAATTGGTGTCCGAAATCAGGTGACCTCCAATTTAGACAAATGGTCGATTTAACATTCGATTAATTTGGGACTGTGAACTATGTGATTGTGAGACAGGGACAGATCTACAGGCAGAGTTAGGTAGGGATTACCTTTATTTAGGGGGGAATGCGGCAGAGCTCAGCACACACAGAGATGCAGCAAAGCTGAACCCTGCAGCACACTACATCGGACACTGCTACACTGCTACATTGGCCAGCACTGCTACATCGGGCCGTGCGCTCAGCTGGGCTACTCCGGAGATGCAGCCAAGCAGAGCACACGTCCAGCACTGCTACATTAGAGATGTAGCAGAGCTGGCCGTTGGCTGAGCTTGGCTACTCCGGAGTAGCCGTGCTGAGCGCACGGCCTGATGTAGCAGTGTCCGATGTAGCAGTCCAATGCAGTAGAGCTGAGTGTGCAGCAGGTTCAGCTGAACCCTGCTGCACACTCAGCTCTGCTACATCAGACACTGCTACATCGGCCAGCACTGCTACAACGGGCCATGCGCTCAGCTTGGCTACTCCGGCCATCGGCCAGCTCTGCTTCATCTCTGATGTAGCAGTGCTAGGCGTGTGCTCTGCTCGGCTGCATCTCCGGAATAGCCCAGCTGAGCACACAGCCCGATGTAGCAGTGCTGGCCGATGTAGCAGTGTCTGATGTAGCAGGGCTGAGTGTGCAGCAGGGTTCAGCGTACACTCAGCTCTGCTAAATCTCCGGTGTAGCAGTGCCAGGACTACTACATTTTGGCATAGGAATGCATTGACCAGCGTTGATTGGCCGAATGCTATAGCATTGGCCTCCACCAATGAATGCTATAGCATATGCCTCCACCGGCATAACGCTGATTCTGCCGGAGGAGGCGGAGTCTAAGAGCAGTCCACAGCAGTCTCCATTCTGGTCCAATCTTAGACTCCGCCTCCTCACAGACGAGCCTCCAGCAGAACAAGCGTTGATTGGCCGAATGCTGTACTCTGTATAGCATTTGGCCAATCAACGCTGGTCAATGCATTCCTATGGGAAAAAGTCAACTCGCGCATATCGCAAGCTGACAGGGATCCGGACATAATACAGTGACTTGGGCATGTTAGATGCCCCCAGGCATGCTTCCCCTGCTGTCCCAGTTGCATTCCAGGATGTTGGCATCATTTCCTGGGGTGTGATAGTGGACTTGGTAACTCTCCTGTTGAGTTGAATGGTAGGATCCCCTGAAACAAAGCATTTTTCCCCATAGACTATAATGGGGTTCAAAATTCGTTCGAATAGTCGAATATTGAGCGGCTATTCGAAACAAATAACAAATATCGAATATTTTACTGTTTGCTCATCTCTACTATGAAGTCTTCCTTCTTTCTTCTCTTCCTTAGCTGCTATGGACTCCCAGTATATCTTCTCTTCTCAGCATATGTGTGTCTACGTCTGTAATATATTACTGTATTATTCTGTATCTGTATTACTTTGCTGCTGTAACATACTGAAATTTCCCCACTGTGGGACCATTAAAGGATTATCTTATCTTATATATTCATTGCCATATTAGGTGATTAAAGGATTCTGGTTCCAAGTTACACTTGGTGTACAAAGTTCCAAGTTCCAAGTTACACTTGGAACATATGCCAATTCTATATGAGGGCAATACCTGCCCACTCTAGTAGTAGTTATGTTAAATATGTTTGGTGTATACATTTACAAGCCATAACTGTACCGTATTCATGTGTCAGATGATGTCATAGATGCAGTAAAGCTCAAACAGAACAGATCTAATTGATCATTTCTGCAGGTTTTATCTAGTGCTGTGTAAGGGTGAGTTCACACTGAGTATACGCCAGCTTATTCTGAACGTAAAACACGTTCAGAATCAGCGGCATATAAAGCAGTTCCCATTCATTTCTATGGGAGCCGGCATACGAGCGCTCCCCATAGAAATGAATGGGCTGCTTTTTTCACTACGAGCAGTCCCATTGAAGTGAATGGAAAGTGCCCGCGTGTACGGCTAGCTCTGCTCATGCCGAGCCGTACACGCAGCGCTTCCTGTTCACTTCAATGGGAGTGCTTGTAGTGAAAAAGCAGCCCATTCATTTCTATGGGGAGCGCTCGTATGCCGGCTCCCATAGAAATGAATGGAACTGCTTTATACACTGCTGATTCTGAACGTGTTTTACGTACAGAATAAGCTGGCGTATACTCAGTGTGAACTCACCCTTATTCTGTATAATAAAGGAGCTCTGATGTCAGAACACACTGACTATGCAGATGTCAATTATATGTGCATCAATGGAAAATGTCTGTTCATGTGTATTATATACATTGGTAGGATTGAATACAATTTCATTATAAAAATCCAATAGCTGCAGGAAAGATCTATATCTACTATAGGTCTGCGCAGACAAGTCTTCTAAGACAATGACAAACTGCAGTTCACAGCTTTAGCTTTAAGGCTGGGGCTCCACGTTGTGAAACTGCAGTGTTCTACAGTACATGCAAAGGGAATGGGATTCTGGCTAGCCCATCCTTACATTGCAGAAAAAAATCCACAGTAGAAAATCTATTAGAAATTTTTGAAAATCGCTGGCATGTTCCCCATAGATATAAGGGGAACACACAGAGTTTTTAGATTTAGTTTTTTTTATCTCCAGCACAGTGTATGGACCTTGAAAAAACCGCTAGCAGTTTTTGAAACAGTTTTTTCAAAAACCGCGCCAAAAACAGCATCAAAAAGTTTTTCCGCATCCCATTGACTTCCGTTGTTTTTTTTCAGGCGGAATCTGCCTGAAGAAAGGTCATGTCGCTTTTTTTATCCACCAGCGGAAAAAATCCGGTAGCGGAAAAAAAAAGCTAGCGGAATACATAGAACTCTATGGTGAGGCGTTTTTTGGAGGCAGATTCTGACATGGATTAAGTGTCAAAATCCTCGACAAAAAAACTCTGTGTACCTTGACTAGGGTTGAGCCGATCTTGAGATTTCAAGATCGATTTTAAAATCCGATTTCCGATCATTTTCCAGCCGATCTCGATCGTGAAATTTGCTCGATCGCCGATTGGAATCCGATCTTTTCCGATCCAGATTCTCAACCCTAGTCAATGCTTTTCTATGGGAAAAGTCACTTTTGGGGTTGAGCCAATCTTGAGATAACCTCCGATCTCGATCCCGCTGGAAAAGATCGGGTTGGAATTCCGATCGCGATTGTGAAATTTACTCAATCGCCAATCGGAATCCGATCTTTTCCGATCCCGATCACTCAACCCTAGCCTTGACCCTAAAAGGGATAGAAAGGTCACTGAAAAAACTGTGATATATGTTTCTTCCGGGTTTTTTTATGCTGTGCTTTGCTATGTGGGGCCTTAGCCTTAAGGGGTTTCCTATGGCTGACCAATCCTACCTCCAATTATCTGTTGTACGACTGTGGTTATCCACATTTTCTACTTTGACTGCAGAGTAACAACTGAGAACTCCATAAATGTTCCTTTATGCTCATTTGTAAGTCAAATGAAAAACACAAACGGCATACCTGTAGATTCTACAAATATTGCATAGCAGGTGAGTAGTGAGTATGTGCTTTGTAGAAAGGACAAAGTGTTCTTTCAGACAACTTATTTGGATGCGTATGTGCAGTTACTTTGAAAATCTCAAGAACAAATCATTAATAATTAACTCTACAAATGCAAGAAACCTGTTATTTTAAACTCTAACAAAAAGCTTCTGACAAAGTACATTATCATATAAACATAAGGGTAGTGCAGAATAAGGCTAGGGGTACATAGTCACTTTGGCTGTCAAAATTCTGCATGGCCAAAGATCGCACTGTTGTGCTGCAGCCAAGGAAAGTACTTTGCGATCTGCAGGTTGTCAACATAACAGCGGCCAGAAATCCTGTTGGTTTGAATTTCTGCTACAACCTACAAATGACCTACATATGACCTATATATTGCCATGACATAATAATACTGCTTTGATTTTCATTTTGGTGCAGAAAGAGTTATCTTTGACCATACTAGGTTTTGAGTGGCCATACTTAACATGTAACCCAAGACTTAGAGGGGTTATCCAACTTCCAAAAATTATCAACAAATACACCCACACCGGTGCTAAATATTTACTGTTCTCTTGTGTAGCTTTTTCTTGGCTTTATTTTACTTTCTGCTCCTTGTATCACTGTTATTTACATGCAGTAAGTCCCCCATGATTCATCTTCTTGCTCTCACTCTCTGGGTACTTCTCGCTTCTTCACTCTCCCCTGGAATGAAATTGTAGGAAACCTAAACTGCCTGTGTGCAAACTTCCTCCCTCGAGTCGATGTGGTGTCACTTTACTTCTTTAGTCCATGCAGCGGTGCATATCTGACAAGGTAATAAAACACTCCAACATTTGAGGTCAGTATAAGTGGCTTCAAGCAGCATAGAGGTCATGTGCTGTTGTGATGTCTCAATTGCTGGCTGAGCTACTCACAGGGAGGAGTAGTGAGATTGTAAATGAAATTTCCAAGCTGTGGTCAAGAACCTGAAAATAAAGCAAATAAATGGTGCTAAATTTAAATTAATTTATTAGGAAGTGTTTTGTTTCGCTTCTATTTATCGTTAAATAGGGCCCTGGCACTCAAAGTATTTATTGGGCAAACCTCATGAGTTTTGCATGCTGGTTTCATTCTGACCCAACATGTCCGAAGCAAAACTGCTTTTATTATACTTTGGGGTCTCATCAGACTGCAGAGTATATTGAGTCGAAGTCCAGGAGAGGTGTCCAAACAAACAAAAAAGCAGTATATTGATCAATTATTGCCCCCATACAGTAGTATGTCCCATTAGTGCCCACAACAATGTTTAATGACCCATTATTTCCCTTACACAGTACATTGCCCCAATAGTGCCCATCGGACAGTTCAAACCCCCATTAGTTCTCATCCATCTATATAATTTCCCATTAGTTACTATCACACAGCATACTGCTCCATTAGTGCCTTCACATAGTACAATCCCTTATTAGTTCAGTGACTCAGTGTAATGCCCCATTAGTAACCCTCACACAGTATACAGTGGGTACGGAAAGTATTCAGACCCCTATAAATTTTTCATTCTTTGTTTCATTGAAGGCATTTGCTAAAATCAAAAAAGTTCATTTTATTTCTCATTAATGTACTTAGCACCCCATCTTGACAGAAAAAAACGGAAATGTAGATATTTTTGCAAATTTATTTTTAAAAAAGCTGAAATATCACATTGTCATGAGTATTCTGACCCTTTACTCAATATTGAGTATTTGCACCCTTTTGAGCTAGTACAGACATGAGTCTTCTTGGGAATGATGCAACAAGTTTTTCCACATCTGGATTTGGGGAAAATCTGCCATTCTTCCTTGCAGATCCTCTCCAGTTCTGTAAGCTTGGATGGTGAACATTGGTGGACAGCCGGAAGAGGTTTTCTTCCAGGATATCTCTGTACTTGGCCGCATTCATCTTTCCTTCAATTTCATCCAGTCGTCCTGTCCTGCAGCTGAAAAACACCCCCATAGCATGATGCTGCCACCACCATGTTTCACTGTTGGGATTGTATTGGGCAGGTGATGAGCAGTGCCTGGTTTTCTCCAAACATACCACTTAGAATTAACATCAAAAATTCAATCTTCATCTCATCAGATCAGAGAATCTTATTTCTCATAGTCTGGGAGTCCTTCATGTGTTTTTTGGCAAACTCTATACAGGCTTTTATATCTCTTGCAATGAGGAGAGGCTTCCTTCGGGCCACTCTGGCATAAAGCCCTGACTGGTGGAGGGCTGCAGTGATAGTTGACTTTGTGGAACTTTCTCCCATCTCCCTACCACATCTCTGGAGCTCAGCCACAGTGATCTTTGGGTTCTTCTTTACCTCTCTCACCAAGTCTGTTCTCCCATGATTGCTCAGTTTGGCTGGACAGCCAGGTCTGGGAAGAGGTCTGGTTGGCCCAAACTTCTTCCATTTAAGGATTATGGAGGCCACTGTGCTTTTAGGAACCTTGAGTGCTACAGATACTCTTTTGTAACCTTGGCCAGATCTGTGCCTTGCCACAATTCTGTCTCTGAGCTCCTTGGGCAGTTCCTTCGACCTCATGATTCTCATTTGCTCTGACATGCACTGTGAGGTCTTATATAGACAGGTGTGTGCCTTTTCTAATCAAGTCCAATTAGTTTAATTAAACAAAGCGGGACTCGAATGAAGGAGTAGAACCATCTCAAGGAGATTCAGAAGGAAAAGAGCAGTACGTGAGTTAAATAAGAGTGTCACAGAAAAGGGTCTGAATACTTATGACCATTTGATATTTCAGGGGTTTTTTTAAATAAATTTGCAAAAATATCTACATTTCTGTTTCTTTTCTGTCAAGATGGGGTGCTGAGTGTACATTAATGAGAAATAAAATGAAACAAAGAGTGAAAAATGTAAGGGGTTCTTTCCATACCCACTGTATATACAGTCATGTAATAGTTTATCACTTACCCCCAAAGCTGTCCAGGCTGCCAGGTCTTTTGCCTGGGTGGAGCCTCCTGATGCATCTGCTGCTGTATACCCTGGCCGATATCAAAGGCTGCTAAATAGAGCCTGCCAAATGTTGCCTTCTTCAGGAAGGGAGGTTCAATGTAGTTTTCAGTAGACTGCTTTTATCTAGTCAGCAGTGCTTTGCAGGCAGATAGATCTCAGCTTTAGGTGACTCAAAGTGAAAGGTCCATTGCCTCGGATCATCTGGGGGCCCCCCTGGATCATGGGTTCCAGAGCAATAGCCCATTTTGCCCTCCCCTAACACCATGTTCTGATTGTAACTTATCTTTATAAATGATTGTACAGAGCAAGTACTTTTACCTCTTGTGTCACCTCTATTTACCCATAGATTGTAAGTTCTTGCGGGCAGGGACCTCAGTTTTAATGTTGATTAATATATTGGTCTGTAATGTCTAAATTAATGTTTATCCTCTGATTTGTAAAGTGCTGCTGAATATGTTGGTGATAATAATAATAATAATAATAATAATAATAATAATTATTATTATTATTGTTATTATTATTATTGTATTGCAGATAAATAGAACATAATGATAAATACAACATCTAAAGGTTGGAAATGGGCTATGCAGAGCTATCATGGGTTGTAAGTAGCAATCACTTATTGGGCTCTGGAGTCTGATGTTGCCCAAAGGCCTTTTTCTAACAATGATAGGTTATTTATAAGTTATTGGTACTTTGAGTGTGCTCAAAAGGGACGCTCTCAAAAGGGGAGAATTTGCATGAAAAGGTTAAGAAACACTGATTAAAGGTACCCTGGACAACCTACATTTTAATAAACAGCAGATCATCTCTTCCATTAAAATTGGCACAAGGTACTGTATGTACCACATTGCTCCTTTACTGGTTGCTGCAGGAGAACCTTAGCCGCTGTGTTTTCTATAGTGAATACCAGCCAAGGGTTCCAACTGCTGAATCTGCTGTAATGCTCCCCACAGTGGCCCCCACACAGTATAAAATATTCCCAAGAGCTCTCTTAGAGCTACTTCTGGTGAACCCCATGAAATTTGAAATACTTGTGAGGTTTGACCCTCCACTTTACTGCTACTATTATACTCTGGGGTCTCCTCAGATCCCAGAGTATAATAAATAGAGGCCCAGGGGAGGTGATTAATAAAAACAAACACTTATACTCATCTTACCTCACCTTTCCTGGGCATCCGTGCTCCATCTAGCATCATTCGATATATTCTTCAATCCTCTTCTGCCTGTGACTGATGTGATGTGCCCAGGAGAGGTGAGTATAAATGTTTGCTATTTTTAATCACCTCCCCTGGGTAAGCTATCTTTGCAAACGGGGCTGACAGCACACTGGGCTCCGTTCTATTAACTACATGTATAGCAGGCCAGGAAACGGGCTTTCCTCAACCACTATTATGGTAGTCTGAGGTCCTGACCATCTCCAGCTCCGACCATTACGCCCCTAGCTGGCACCTATTAATTGATGTAAAGAGCTGGACTTAATAGAGGTGGTTAAGGACCCCTTAAAGATTGGTCACTGTCATACACATGATGATTTATCATAGTTATTGTGTAAACTCTATGTCTCTCTACCACCATTCCAAATGGTACAATGTAGGTAGGGGACCAGTGCCGTAACTAGGAATGGCGGGGCCCCGTGGCGAACTTTTGACATGGGCCCCCTCCCTCCCCGACCGACACAGATGCCGAACATCTCGACCGACCCCTTCTACGCATTCATGCGCGTTCTATTATGCCCCATTGTGGCCCCTTCACACAGTATTATGTCCCACAGTGGCCCCTGCACACAGTATTATCCCCCATAGTGGCCCCTGCACACTGTATTGTACCCCAACAGTGGCCCCTGCACCCAGTATTATGTCCCACTGTGGACACCCATAAACAATTATTATACTCTGGGGTATTTCAGACCCCAGAGTATAATAATCGGAGACCTGGGGGAATAAAAACATAAAAAACTACTGTTTCTTACCTGTCCCTGGCTCCTACGCTGTCTTCTCCGCTGCCGGCCCTCATCAAGGACGTCGGATGTCACATGACCCGGGATGCAGGCCACGTTCATGTGACGTCAGAGACGTCAGTCAACTAGGAAGGAGGCCTGGCAGGATCGTGGAGAGGTAAGTAACAGTGTTTTTTATGTTTTTTACCTCTCCCGGTCTGCCAATCATTATACTCGGGGGTCCGAAAAGACCCCCGAGTATAATGATAGCAGCAGTAGTGGCTGTCACCGTGCCCCTAATGTCCTGGGCCCTGTGGCAGCTACCTCTGCTGCTATGGCGGTAGTTACACCACTGTAGGGGACCTATTACAGATCTTTTTCGTTGGGGTCCAGAAGTTTTAAGTTGCACCTCTGAATAATTCCTTGATCCTTACTCTATTACTCAGAGCAACAGAAAGGAAGGGCAATCTTTTCAAATGAGCCGAAGATGGTTATATAGATTACCGTATTTTTCGGACTATAAGACGCACTGGACTATAAGACGCACCTAGGTTTTAGAGGAGGAAAATGGGGAAAAAAATTTTGAAGCAAAAACTGGTAAAATATTTAATATATGGGAGTTGTAGTTTTGCAACAGCTGCAAGGCCACATTGACAAGTGACCCTGCAGCTGTACGGGGATGCATAGAGCGTTTTTTTTGCGGGGCCAGCTGTACTTTTTAGTTTACCATTTTGGGGGATATCTATTGCTTAGATCACCTTGTATTGAAAAAAGAACAGGAGGTGATTTAGAACTTTTATTTATTTCATATTTTTAAAGCTTTTTTTTTTTTTTTTTACTATTTTATTCCCCCCCCCCCCGGGGGCTTGAACCTGCGGTCACTTGATCGCAAGTCCCATAGACGGCAATACAACTGTATTGCCGTCTATGGGACATTCTGTGTATTAGTATTACGGCTGGTCATAGACCCAGCCGCAATACTAATATATAGCAGTGACAGACCCGGGAGCCTCATTAGGCTCCCGGCTGTCACCCGAACAGGTCGGCTCCTGCGATATTGCCGCGCAGGAGCCGGCCTGCAACTTTACAGGTACGGGGCCGGTGGGGACCGGCCCCGGGGGAGAAGGGGCCACGGATACTGACCCGGCATCCGCTGTACTAGAGAGGCGGATGCCGGGGAGGGATAGACGCCGGGGCCTGAGACATCGCTACGATCCTCTGCCCTGCATGAAGCCAGCGGCGGGGGCACAGAGGAGCGGAATAGCATCGCCCCTGCTGCTGTCTTCATGCAGGGCAGAGGAGCGCAGCGATGTCTCAGGCCCCGGCACCTGTAATGGCGTCTATCACTTGCCGGCTTCCGCCTCTCTATTACAGCGGATGCCAGGCGCCACATTCGGCCTATAAGACGCACCCTTCTTTTCCCCAAAAATTTTTGGGGAAAAAAGTGCGTCTTATAGTCCGAAAAATACGGTAACTTCTTCTACAACTCCTTATAAGCCAGTCCTTATTTCCACTGAGTATAGAAGAGATAAGCCAAGCTCACATTTCTAAGTCTTTGAGCATGCTTTCTGTGACAGCACCTGTCAGCGAGCAGTACTGGAATGTTACTACGTCAGAGAGGGCTGTTAAGGTGGATTCTGCTTTAAGAGTAGTTTCCATTAATTTCTATTCTGGTAATATGTGTCCAAAGTGTCATCATGCAAAGTTTTTGTAGCCCTTGTTGCAAATATTTCCACATTAATAAAGCTATGACCTATTTCTTACCCGTCAGACTCTAGTGGAAAAGGCTGCTTTATTGTGAATGAATAGCAAGTAAAAATTGTCCTTCCCGCTACAATAGCTTTATTTACAGGTTCACTTAATCATGTAATTGTTCCTGCTAGGGGACAGGATCAATAGTAATTTGTCTTCAGACAGAACATGTGACAGCGCAATATTCCAGGTGCTAAGCTGTCATGCTTTCTTTGCACATACAATATATAATACGCTCACGTCGTAACAAGGCTCTGGAGGCACATGTAATGGAGGTGCAAAAAGACTTTCATTCTTTTTTTTTTCCTTCGCTCTATGTCTAGGTTTCCATGGCAACAGTGTTTGAATCATCAGCTCTCTCAGCAGAACACTTTATTAACTCTTTCATTTGCTACCTCTGTAAAGATTGAAAAATAATCTATACCATGGACATTAAACTGGGCTCATTAAAATAAAGAAATGATAAGTTCATTTCAGGGGTATAGCAATTGCAGAGAGTCAAGGACATGGCTAAATATACACATTACCCATATATTATGTAACCATAATTAATCTGAAATCAAAGACAACTGCCTGACAACCAGACAGTATTGTAAAACAGTCGCCTCAGCAATTGTACCACCTGGAATGCAACCACCATTTTATTAGACTCCTTAAACATACCTCCCAACCGTCCAGGATTCAGTGGAATAGTCCCAGATTCCGGGTCCTGTCCTGCTGTCCTCTGGCTGCAGATGAGCTGAATACAGTGGTGAAGCTGGACCTGTCCACTCCCTGCTTCACCATTCAGCCCCTGTGTGCTTCTGAAGCTGTAGGCATGTTATAATGACACCTCTCATCTCATCACACTGGCAGCTCCCTGAAGCCTCTGAGGGCAAAGACTTCAGACAGAGCAGCAGGGGAGCGAGGAGAGGTGAGTATCAGTGTTTTTTATGTTAAACTGTGGAGGTGGAAATTAAAACGGGGGGCAACTGGAGCGGTACATTAAACTGTGGGGACAGCTGGATGGTGATATGAAACTGTGGATGCACCAGGAGAGGGACTTTATACTGTGGGGGCAATTAAAGGGGAACATATAACATGGCACATATAATATTAGGGTGTGAGGGCACAAAGAAAAATGTATGGGCACTGATTGTTGCCATTAGCGCCGGATTTTTGTTCTGGCTGCCGCTCATTTAAATACCCAACGTCCTCCATAATAGTACGTCGGATGTTGGGAAGGCATTAAATGAATGTCTGGTGAGATATTACAACAGTATACTTTGCATTGAAATTCAACTATACACTATTACCATAGTGTAGCTGTTACTATTATTAATAGTAATGCATTAAAGTAGTTGTCTGGGATTAAAAAAAAAATTGAATACTAAACTAAACATCCTCCCCTTGTCCAACTTATGTTGTCAAAAATGTATATTTAACCATACCATATTTCTCATTTCTTCTGTAGTCACTACTAGGTTTCTCTCAAAAAATGCAGCAAATTTTGCAAGAAATAAAGCAGTATTTCAGCAACGTGGGGCCTTAGTCTAAAGCAGGGGTGGGCAATTAATTTTCCCATGGAGCCACATGAGAAATTGTAATGGTTCTAGAGGGCCATGCGTGCTGCGGCAAATTTAGGTCCACCCACTTCTCCGCTGACTCCGCCCATTCTCAATCATTTTTCCATGTGCCCCACAAAGTAAAATCTTCCTACAGTCACCCTAACATTATACACCCCCACATTATAACGTTTCCCTCCAAATGTCCCACAGTATTAAGTACCTATCCTGGTGCCCCAGTATAATCTAGCAGAAACTAGAGGGGATATTAAACTGGGGCAGCTGGAGGGGGACATTAAAGTGGGGGCAACTAGAGGCAGACATGTCCCCCTCCAGCTACCCCCCATGGTTTAATATCATTCTCCAACTGCCTCAGTTTAATGTCACCCTCCTTCTTCCCCCTAGTTTAATGTCCCCCCTCCATCTGCATTCAGTTTAACTGCCCCCCTGCATCTGCTCTTAGTTCCCCCCTCTTGCTCACACATGCTGTGTCTTCTCTCTTTATCATCCAGCAGCCCCCATTGACGGCAGCTAGCAGCAAGCACACAGTCCCGTGTGGCTCCGCCCACTAAAGAGTCATAGTCTATCCTGGTGATAGGCTGTTATGACATCATCACAGGCTCTTGAACATCTGCCCTCTAGTAGTTTAATGTCCCCCCTCCATGTGCATTCAATTTAACATCCCCCAACATCTGCCCCTAGTTCCTCCCTCTTGCTCACACATGCTGTCTCTTCTCTCTTTATCATCCAGCAGCCTCCATTGCCGGCAGCTTGCAGAAAGCACACAGTCCCGTGTGGCTCCTCCAACTAATGAGTCATAGCCTATCCTCGTGATAGGCTGTGATGACATCATCACAGGTCCTTGAAAAAACTTGCTATGCGGGCCGGATAGAAGCAGTCAGAGGGCCGGATGTGGCCCGCGGGCCGCACATTGCCCAGGTCTGGTCTAAAGGATATTTCCCTCCTGATGGTCGTGATTGTCATTATCTTGAAATAAATAAGGGTTAGCCTCCTCCCCTGGTTGTGCCTGTGACATACCAAGGACCCCTTCTGCATCCAAAAGAGAATCTTCCTCTCCTCCCCTTTGAGTCTAGAAGTTCTATTTCCTCCAGCATAATGACCCTGACCCAAATCCTCCTCCTCCATCAACCCAGGGCAATAACATTAACCAGAAGGTGAAAGTGCAGCATCCCAGAGTGCTCCTGCTTCTATTGTGTTTATCTTTATGCTCTGGGTTTGTTTGTATGTCTTGTCTATATGCTCTATATTCTATGTATTGTTTCCTTTTCTCTATATTAGACTGAGTTACTTTTTAATCCCTTCCTGGCACAGGCATTTTTCAATTTTCAATTTTTCTTTTGTCTCCCCATCTTACTTTTTAGTTATATCATATTGGATAATATCTATTGCTTTGATCACTTTTTATTCAAATATTTATCAGAGGTGAAACAGTGGTTCGGCTCTTTTGATATTTTTTTCCCGTTACAGCATTCTCCGCATGGGAAAAATATTTTTATAAGTTTATAGACTTACCATATTTGGACACAGGGAAATATAATATGTATGTATTTCACAGTAATTTTATTTACCCATATATATATTCTAGAGAAAGTGGGGTGATTAGAATTTTTAATTCTTTTTAATTTTTTAAATTTCTTTTAACTAGAGATGAGCGAACAGCGTTCTATCGAACACATGATCGATCGGATATCACACTGTTCGCCATGTTCGAATCAAATCGAACACCGCGTGGTAAACTGACTAAAAACTCGATTCCCCTCCCACCTACCCTGGTGCTTTTTTTGCACCAATAACCAAGGAACTACGACAACAGGGTTTTTTTGCCTTCCCCTGGATCAACACTGTAGGGGATTGTAGGGTTATAGGTTGGACTTGATGGACTAATGTCTTTATCCAACCTCATCTACTATGTAACTATGTAACAGGGACATTGAAAAAATACTAAAAACCCATTGGCTGCCGAAAACATGTGACCTCTGATTCAGAAGAACAGCGGCGGCCATCTTCGAGTCAGTCAGAGCTTGCACTTCATCAGGGACGGAGGTCTCCGTCAATTTAGATAGGGATTAGGGATTGCTAGGCAGGGATAGGATAGGAGAGGAGAAGAAAACAAACAGCTCTTTTAAGAGCTACATTGAAGGGAGAATCAAAAAAAGAATGTCACAGTGTCTACCCACTAACGCTAACGTGGGATTCACAGGCTGCATCAGCGCTACACAGCTTTCCGTGGTAGGGATAATACTAAGTCGGATACACTGAAAGTGTATTCCCACACACTCTATATACCCTTAATCCACGTCCTACAGTGTACCCCCCGGAACTAACTGGCACAAAATGAAATGCTCAGCCCATATACCCTCAATCCACGTTCTAACAGTGTGCCACCCCCCCCCACCCCCCGTAGCTAACTGGTATACACTGAAATGCTCAGCCCATAGAATGTGGATTAAGGGTATATAGGGTATGACAGTGTGCCCCCCACACCTAACTTGTTTACACTGGAATATTCACCTGGGTTGTCAGTGTGAAATCCCCAAATTATTTGGGGAAACATAAATGTAAAATTTCTGGGTATTGGCACATTCACCTGGGTTGTCAGTGTGAAATCCCCAAATTATTTGGGGAAACATAAATGTAAAATTTCTGGGTATTGGCACATTCACCTGGGTTGTCAGTGTGAAATCCCCAAATTATTTGGGGAAACATAAAAGGAAAATTTCTGGGTATTGGCACATTCACCTGGGTTGTCAGTGTGAAATCCCCAAATTATTTGGGGATACATACATGGAAAATTTCTGGGTATTGGCACATTCACCCAGGTTGTCAGTGTTAATTCCCCAAATAATTTGGGGATACATACACCATACATCTCAGGCTCCTGCCATATTCACCCAGGTTGTTATTGTCAATTCCCTAAAGAAATTAGGACCTTCATACCACCCTCATTTGTAGCTATTGGCATATAGTGACAGGTTCTGACTGTTAATTCCCCAAATAATTTGGGGATACATTCACCCTAAATCTCAGGCTCTTGCCATATTTACCCAGGTTGTCAGTGCTAATTCCCCAAATAATTTGGGGATACATACACCATAAATCTCAGGCTATTGCTATATTCAATCAGGTTGTCAGTGCTAATTCCTCTAGAAAGATCCTACTCCAGACAAAGTTAAAGAAACTGTTCCTGTGAAAGCCCCTGCACCACCTAAACCAGTTGCATCCGTTATACTTGACAGTGATGATGAGGCCCCAGTAAAACCATCAGTGCCCACTGTCACTGCTCCAGCAGCCACCAAGAAAAAACTACACTCTGCCCCAGTGAAAGTGGGTGCAAAAAACCTGCTCCTAAAAAACGTGCCAAGAAGGCAGAGTCCGTTGCTGCAAAGAAAGACAAGCAGCCATCCATCATTGATGCACTGTCTAAGCCAAAGTCTGCTGCATCCAAGCATGTAGAAGATTCTGACGATGATATTGCTCCTCCCAAGAAGACTGCAAAGCCACGCAAGAGAAAGAATTCCGATTCTGACTTTGATTCAGATTTTGTAATAAAACCAAAAACTAAGCCATCAAAGAAAACCAAGGCATTAGATAATGACAATGACTTTGATGTCAACCTGTCCGATTCAGAACCCATTGTCAGTGCTGCACCAGCTCGTTCCCGGACAGCTCGGGCAAAAAAAACCATTACCTATATAGAGGATTCTGACAATGAAGACGACATGTTCTAATCTGTCTGCAGCTTCTTCTTAACTAAAATGAAGGCAGCTATTAACTTTCAAATAGCACTGCACAAAGGAAGATCTTATCAGCTTGTCTCATGACATGCTCCTAAAAAATGACATTTGTGTATCTTAATGTAAATATAGTTGTAAGCTTGTTGGGTTTTAGGCACTGCCAAGTTATTTATTACCACCCGCTCCCTTATAATGACGCCAAAGTCACTGTGGGTGTTCAGAGCTCACAGCTTTTGGTGACATTTGTCTTGCTCTCTGTCGGTACCAGCTCTCTTTTTGGATACTGTAAAGTTACGTAGACTTTATTAACAGCTATAGAAGCTTTAGCCAGGTTGTGACGGTGTGTAACCCCACCAACACTAAGTGGGATACACATTAATTGTCAGACTATGTACGCTAAACCCATCATTTTAGCAATTTTTTTTTCCCTCTCCCCTAATATAACAAAGGAACAGACATTAGACCTATACCGGGGTTCGAGGCTTGCAAAAATTCAGTATTATTTGCTCTCCATGATGTGAAGTATGCGTTTGACTCTTGAAAAGCAACCAGACATCAAGTCAGCCATGTGTGCCAGTGTGTTACTTGGCATGACTTTGCTGCCCCCAACTGTAAGGGTCACTCTCCATTTTCCACTCCCCTTCACACCATCTGTGGTGAAGCAATGGGATGCACTGAAGTGCACCCTCAAGCCTCGTGTGGGGCAGGGACATCAAATGCCACTCCATCCCCCTCATCTTCCTCCGCCAGCCATCGGTGCGAAGATGAGGCAAAGCGGTCAAGGTCCATTCGGACAACATGACCACAGTGGTCTATTTAAACAAACAAGGTGGCACCAGATCTCCAGCCCTGCTCAGAGAGGTGAACCTAATATTTTCCTGGGCAGAGAAGAATCTGACCAAGCTATCCGCTGTTCACATCAAGGGCTCCCTGAACATAGTAGTGGATCAGTTGAGTCGGCGTATCACCGAATCAGGAGAATTGGTCTCTCAATCCAGATGTGTTTTAACAGGCGGCCAGAGATGGGGTCTCCCGGAGATCAATCTTATGGCAACCCAACTCAACGCCAAGGTGTTCTACATCTTCCCTCCAGTTCCCATCATACCAAAGGTATTGTTCAAAACAAGACAGGACCAAGCCTCGGGAATTGCCATAGTCCCGTTCTGGCCAAAAAGGGCTTGGTTTGCCCAGCTCATGAAGATGAGTCAAGGCATATATTGGAGGCTTCCCCCCTCCCAGATCTGGTAACCCAAGGAGAGCTGAGATGCCAGAACCTGAGGAGATTCAAGCTGACAGCCTGAAGGTTGATCAGTCCCTATTAAGAAATAGAGGACTGTCTGAAGCCATCCTGAAGACCCTTGCAAGTGCCAGAGCAGTGTCAACCAACAACAACTACCGAAGAATCGGTAACATTTTCAATGCCTGGTGCCTTGAACATGAAGTGGACTCCTCCGATCCCCCAGTAATGGCGATCCTGGATTTTCTTCAGGACGGACTAGACAGGAGGCTTGCTGCTGCTACCCTAAAGGTACATGTTGCTGCTCCATCTGCCTATCTGGGGAGGCATTCGTCTCAAGATCCTTTAGTGAGCACCTTTATTAAAGGGGCCTACTAGGCTGAGACCAGTAGTTATTACTCCTGTCCACCAGTGGGATCTCAATACGGTCCTCTCGGCACTATTTACAAGTCCCTTTGAGCCTCTGGATGAGGTCAAACTAAAGTTCTTGACCTACAAAACGACTTTCATTTTGGCTATAACTTCGGCCAAAAGAGTGAGTGAGCTACAGGCCTTTTCTTCAGAGGAGCCATATACCTTCTTTTTTCCTGACCGGGTCCAGCACAGGTTTCTTCCGGGCTTTAGGCCAAAGTTTCCTTCCACCACAAACATTAACCAGTTAATCTCTCTGCCTGTATTTTTTCTTTCTCCTTCTTCAGCTGATGAGAAGAAGTTTCATACCCTGGACCTTGTAAGATGCCTGAAGATTTACCTTCAGCATACATGCCCATTCAGGAAGTCCAAAAACCTCCTTATCAACTACATGGGGAAACAAAAGGGACTTACGGCTTCCAAGCCCTCAATTTCTTGCTGGGTCAGAGAGACGATCAGTCTCTTATTCAGCCCAAGGTTAATCTCCTCCGACCCTCTTGAGGGCACATTCAACTCGGTCAGTTTCCACCTCCTGGGCGGAGTCTAGAGCTTTATCTTTGGATCAGATCTGTGCTGTGGCATCTTGGTCCTCAGATTCAACTTTTGTTTTGCATTATATACTTAACACTCGTACCTCAGAAGCTACCACTTTTGGTCACACTGTATTGAGTTCAGTTTGTGGTGAGGTCCCGCCCTAGGGGATTACTCGCTAATTCCCCATATTGTGCTGCTGGTAGGACGACAGGGAACGAGAGATTATGAAGATAATCTTGTTTCCCTTAGTCCTAACAGCGGCACAAGACTTCCCGCCTAAGGAAGTTTTTTGATACTGAGTGTTATATTACCTTGTGTATTTGTATTACTTTACAGTACACGCAGGGGGGATGCTCTTATGCCCTCTTATAGGGCAAGCCATGTAAGTGATTGGCTAATTAAAAATCCGCCTGTCCTACCAGCACACAGGGGCAGAACATACGTCCATATTGTGCTGCTGTTAGGACTAAGGGAAACAAGATTATCTTCATAATCTCTCGTTATACAATTTTAAGAAGAAGAAAAACATTTCTGCAGGTCAAATGAACATGCTGCTTAGCTTTTCTCACAATGTGAGGGACTGTAAAATACAGTGAAGTAACTTCTCAGCTGTTGGGAGCAGTGAATAGAGCTGGAAGCAACATCATCTGCAGGTCAACAACATGTGAATCCCAACTGGTAAATGACAGTAGAAATAGGAAGACCTTGTAATACTCTAGAATGGTGTTTGCCCATGATCATCTTGCTTCACAAACAGCTCTACTACTTCCTTATTCCTGATCCACCTCACACAGTTCTACTACATCTACATCCCCCAAGTAGCTGAGTCTTGCACAGCTTCTACCCTGCATGAGGCTATTGTGACCAGTCACATTTAGATGTTGAACTTTAAATGACTGACTTCAGTTGATAAGACTAATCATTAACATATAGTTGTACTATGTCCTTTTGGTTTTGCTGGACTCTATGAAATGACTGGTGTATGAGGACATAAAAAGTGTATGAAAATTCAAGCAGAACCATTCAAAACCAAATAGGTACAGGACTCCTTCAGTTATAAAATGAATACCATAATGCTCCACCATAAAGGGTGTTCTCTTGTACTACAATATTAACCATCACTGTGGAAGATGGTAATAGCACTATCCCACAGGGCACTTCCCTGTACTGACCCTCTCTGAGCCTGATGGTGGTTATAGAGACCTTGATGGTGAATAAAGGATAGAAGACAATGTAAAAGTTCAGAAGACAATGTAACAGTTCAACAACTCACACTTTATTTGGCAGACAACAACAGCAATTGTAAATGGAGGCATAGCTGTTATGGAATTACTAGGACAGCAATACCCCAGTAGCTGCTGGAAACCCTTGGGCGGGGCACAAGAGACAGTGAGCCCTAAGCTGAAGCCCCCCCCCCCACTGTCCCTTCCTATTGCCAGGCCCTATCCTACGTAATAGGTGGAAACTCGAAGACGATCCCTTCCTATATATGTGATACACAAAATGCAGACAAGACGAACAACAACAAATGGAGGTCAGCTAGCCAGGGTTCGGTAACAGTAGAGCAATGCAGTGCCAAATCGAAGTCCAAAAGAATAGTCAGTAGGGAAAGCCAGAGGTCAAGGATTAGAATACAAGTAATAACAGCAACAGAAAAAAGCTAGCACTCACAAAGCACCAATGTGAATGTGAGCCAAGAATAAATAGGGAGGAAAAACCCACCCCATAGCTGATAGGCGGATAGGCAGGGCAAGACTGAAATTAACTATTAGAGGAGCAGAGGGAAATGAAGTTGAAGGAGATGGGTGTGGTGGAAAATCAATTACCAAGGTGAAAGAATAGGACAGTGTTCAGACAATGCAAGAAGAAACCAAGGAAAGAAATCACAGCTGAACACACCTCTTGTGCCGCAGCATGCAGCCAGACAATGACGCCAAAGCCCGGACAGGCAAAGATGTTACTGTTAGGAGTATTTAGGTTCATTACTTTCTATTTTTCTTACCTGGGGAGTTTTTGGCTGCGCAGTGTCTGGGGTGGCATCCTGGCGCTGCGGGGTTGTCCTGTCGTGGGTATTGGTGCACACCTTCTGACTTGCACGCGCGCACTGCTGGTAGGCAGCTTTATCTCCTGGTTGATTAGTCTGTCCTCCCATTTGCACCTGGGAGGAGTGGTCTCTACTCTGTATTTAAACCCATGCCTCCCATGGTTCTGTGCTGAGTGTCGCTTTTACAGAGCTAGGCCTTAGCAGGAGGAGTAGGTGGTGTTCTGGGATAGAGGAAGTTCCGTGGTTGGTTTTTGGGAGGTTTGGGTGAACGAGTTGGTTTGTGTGTTTTCCCTTCTGTGTTCACCAATCCTCCCTCTGTGTATAATTGACTGTGTGAGTGAATTGCCTTATCCTTTGATTTCTACTCAGTTTCCCTGTGTTTGTTTCCTAGTGTAAGGTTCCTTCCCATATTGGTTTGGGGGAATTCTTTCCCACATGTTTCCTGTGTGCTGCTTGTGTTGTTAGTCAGCGCACACCCTTGTCAGTCCCTGTCAGTAGCAGCTTCACTTGTTCGTTAGGGGTGACCCCCTTTAGTCTCCAGTCCCTAGAGATCTTATAGGGCATTCCTTCTCCCACTTCCCTCTAGGCCTACGGAATCAGTGAGAGAGGAGCTGTCGGGGTCAGGCTTAGCCTGAGTACAGCCGACCCACACCCGTGAGGCAGGGACCGGGATAGCTAGTGGGAGTAGTGCAGGGCGAGATTCCCTACTGCTATTCCTTAGCCCCGTTGCAGCTACCTGGACTGACATAACAGTTACAATAGCTCTTAAGAACCACAAGGCTGGAGCCTAGGTGATGATACTCCTTGGGGTCATTCAGTATCTCCCTTGCTGAGGCGTTCTTCTTCACAAAAAATGTGCTCTTAATCTCTCACATAAAACACCATAAAATACCTGCAATCCCTAGGCTGCAGGGTAAAGGATCCAAAAAGGGTGTCTTACCTAAGGCTCATAGACCAGATCATAGCCATAAGGTACATCCAAAATAACTTGTGTCTTTGTTGTGCCCATGGGTTCCATAAAAATGAGCAGGGCAGTGTCCCATTTCCTGAACATACAATGATGATGTGATTTAACAGGTTGCCAGCCTAACAAGAAACTGTGGCTAACCCCTACAACAGAGGTGTAACATAAACCTTCAAGTGCAAAATCTGTATCACGTACACCGACTGTAGTGTATTGTTTACAGTAATGGTGTCCTTATACTGGGAAGAGACACGTTATGGGCACCCGCAGTCCCCCCTATCCTTGTGACAAGAATACTCAAGTAAATGCTTCGACTGTAACATTTGCTTTTTATACCATAACCTTCTGCATTATTACAAATGTCAGTCATGACACCGCCACTGTAATCTCTTTAATATACGTTTAACGCCATCTTACATTTTACACTTACATCATCATTTTCTCCTTTATTACATAAATGTGGTGTTTACTCTCCTTGCTGAAGGAATGTAAGATTAGGCATTCATTCATGAAACGCTGCGGAACAATATTTGCAAATTCTACTTGGAAAGTAATAATCTTCCAGGGCTTGTACGTGATTCACTACGCTCACGCCACACTGTGCTGATATAAGCAGACAAGTCTATTTTAAAAATGATTGATGTAATCATTTTATTGGCTCATTTGACAGCTACATTTGCTAACAATTTGTCATGTCTTGTGCTGGTTCCCTGACGGAAAATTATAGCAGCCTACATTCAAGTGAGACCTATGGTATTTTAAGCACAAATCTTTTAGCCAGTGGAAATGGACTTACATTAACAATGGAGATTTGAAGCTTTGTTGAAATGAGTGAAAACATTAAAATGACTACAGATGAACAGACATATTGTATAATGTAGACATCATGATTTAGACCTATCCATGCAATTGGACATTGGAATCAGAAGAACCCCATCACCTTTTAAAGTATTAGACAACATTCTAAGGTACAAACATATTCAGCAAGAAATATACATTCATGTAGACAAAATATTACAAGAAGAAGAATAGCTCATTGAGTGATATTTATTACGTCTATGTTCCCATTACCATTGTTTAGTCCATTGATCTGATCCATCAAATTGCACCAGACCATTAGCAGGAAGGCCAGGAGGTTGGGAGGAGGAATAGCTGTGATAAGGATTTCTACTTTATCCCCTGATGGTCCTCAAAAGCTGGTGTTGTTCTGAGGGAGCCTGCAGGTTGTATGTTGGTAGTGCACATCATGGTGGTAAAGCTTACTGTTAGGAATATCAAGGGACCTTCAGAAATGTTGTTGAGTTTCTAATCAGGTCATCAATATGAGCTCACGTGTTATGTGTATAAAGAATTCTGTTTATTGAGAAGTGTCAGGGTATCTTTACAGGAAACTAATGGCTTAATGCCAGCTTACACATCACACACTACATCATAGACAGTATGCAATACAATTGGATAAAAATTGAATGGACATTGTGCATGACTTAGCATGTGAATGCTGCGTGCGCTTCCGGTATCCGCAGTCTTAGCATCTGACCATATTAGCTTAGATGACCTTGGAAATCTCATAACACATTTTTTAATGAGATCTAACTCTTATTGCGATAGTGCAACCTTTATGGTAACAAACAGCATCAAAGGACACTGTGGCCATACTCACAGAAACATGGCTAAGAGCCCAGAAAATACTATCACAAACCTTGAAGATTGTCTCAAGGCTGATCATTCAGCAAAAAATTTTTATCACTTCAAACATGGCTGTTGGGGAGACAAGAAGGAAGACAGACAAAATGGAGTCAAGTGATACAAGATTGCGTATTAACTGTAACAACTACCTAAGCCTAATGGTGGCTAGAGTGCCATTGATGGTAGATGCAAGAATAAGACACAGGAAAAATGGTTGCAAATGAAGGAATGGTTTATTAAAAAACACACAACTTGTTCCAGATAATGTAGGTACAATCTTAAGAACATTCACTGAGGCTGAAGCTGAATATAAAGATGATACTTCCCCATGTGAGTTATTTTCGCCTTTGCTCGGGCAGTCTTCCTCTACCAATATGTGTTTAGTCTCACAAGAACAGCTGCAATGCTGTGGCTCCAGGGTATGAATTCATAACAGATTGCTCAGCTTGACCTGAGGCTAACAAACAGGGTCGTAGCTTTCAGGTCCATGTCAACCTAATATCATAGTTATCTCTTTAAAACAATATCTTGCAAATGAGCAGGAATCACTCCAATCTGGTAACTACAGAACAACTCTATAACACTGTAATTTGACTCAATCGCTGCAACCCAGCTTTCCCAGGATCCTGAATGGAATACACTGTCAGTGTATTCCCGTATACCCGATATATACCCCCGATACCCGTTCCAACGGTGTGCCCCCCCACCTTCACCCCAGAAATACCCTGCAAGTCCCCTAGCAATAGAATTGGGGCTATATACACCCACTATTTTTGCTACTGCCATATAGTGCCATTGTCTCACTGGGAATTCAAAGAATATATTGGGCTTACATATAACTTCAATTCCAGGGAGAAGCTTGTCAGTGTAACGTGGCACTGACGGGCTCAATCGCCGCAACCCAGCTTTCCCAGGATCCTGAATGGAATACACTGACAGTATCTTCCCGTATACCCGATATATACCCCCGATACCCGTTCCAACGGTGTGCCCCCCCACCTTCACCCCAGAAATACCCTGCAAGTCCCCTAGCAATAGAATTGGAGCTAAATACACCCACTATTTTTGCTACTGCCATATAGTGCCATTGTCTGACTGGGAATTCAAAGAATATATTGGGGTTACGTGCACTCACAATTT
This sequence comes from Leptodactylus fuscus, assembly GCF_031893055.1. Lineage (NCBI taxonomy): Eukaryota > Metazoa > Chordata > Amphibia > Anura > Leptodactylidae > Leptodactylus > Leptodactylus fuscus. The sequence continues at coordinate 222,728,251 of NC_134265.1, read as the reverse complement.
TTGCTACTGGTATATAGTGCCAGTTTCTGACTGGTAATTCAAAGAATATATTGGGGTTACGTGCACCCACAATTTTTGCTACTGGTATATAGTGCCATTGTCTGACTGGGAATTCAAAGAATATATTGGGGTTACAAATACCCTCATTTCTTGCTACTGGTATATAGTGCCATTGTCTGACTGAGAATTCAAAGAATATATTGGGGTTACAAATACCCTCATTTCTTGCTACTGGTATATAGTGCCATTGTCTGACTGGGAATTCAAAGAATATATTGGGGTTATAAATACCCTCATTTCTTGCTACTGCCATATAGTGCCAGTTTCTGACTGGTAATTCAAAGAATATATTGGGGTTATAAATACCCTCATTTCTTGCTACTGCCATATAGTGCCATTGTCTGACTGGTAATTCAAAGAATATATTGGGGTTATAAATACCCTCATTTCTTGCTACTGGTATATAGTGCCATTGTCTGACTGGGAATTCAAAGAATATATTGGGGTTACAAATACCCTCATTTCTTGCTACTGGTATATAGTGCCATTGTCTGACTGGGAATTCAAAGAATATATTGGGGTTACGTGCACCCACAATTTTTGCTACTGGTATATAGTGCCATTGTCTGACTGGGAATTCAAAGAATATATTGGGGTTACAAATACCCTCATTTCTTGCTACTGGTATATAGTGCCATTGTCTGACTGGGAATTCAAAGAATATATTGGGGTTACAAATACCCTCATTTCTTGCTACTGGTATATAGTGCCATTGTCTGACTGGGAATTCAAAGAATATATTGGGGTTACAAATACCCTCATTTCTTGCTACTGGTATATAGTGCCATTGTCTGACTGGGAATTCAAAGAATATATTGGGGTTACGTGCACCCACAATTTTTGCTACTGGTATATAGTGCCATTGTCTGACTGGGAATTCAAAGAATATATTGGGGTTACAAATACCCTCATTTCTTGCTACTGGTATATAGTGCCATTGTCTGACTGGGAATTCAAAGAATATATTGGGGTTACAAATACCCTCATTTCTTGCTACTGGTATATAGTGCCATTGTCTGACTGGGAATTCAAAGAATATATTGGGGTTACAAATACCCTCATTTCTTGCTACTGGTATATAGTGCCATTGTCTGACTGGGAATTCAAAGAATATATTGGGGTTATAAATACCCTCATTTCTTGCTACTGCCATATAGTGCCAGTTTCTGACTGGTAATTCAAAGAATATATTGGGGTTACAAATACCCTCATTTCTTGCTACTGGTATATAGTGCCATTGTCTGACTGGGAATTCAAAGAATATATTGGGGTTATGTGCACCCACAATTTTTGCTACTGGTATATAGTGCCATTGTCTGACTGGTAATTCAAAGAATATATTGGGGTTATGTGCACCCACAATTTTTGCTACTGGTATATAGTGCCAATTTCTAACTGGGAATTCAAAATGCGCAAGGCTCCCGGAAAGGGACGTGGACGAGGCCGTGGGCGAGGTCGGGGGAATGGTTCTGGGGAGCAAGGTAGCAGTGAAGCCACAGGGCGTCCCGTGCCTACTCCTGTGGGGCAGCAAGCATTGCGCCACTCCACAGTGCCAGGGTTGCTTGCCACATTAACTAAACTGCAGGGTACAAACCTTAGTAGGCCCGAGAACCAGGAACAGGTCTTGCAATGGCTGTCAGAGAACGCTTACAGCACATTGTCCAGCAGCCAGTCAGACTCTGCCTCCTCTCCTCCTATTACCCAACAGTCTTGTCCTCCTTCCTCCCAAAATTCCCAAGCTTCACAGAACAATAACCCCAACTGTCCCTGCTCCCCAGAGCTGTTCTCCGCTCCTTTCATTGTCCCTCAACCTGCCTCTCCACGTCACGATTCCACGAACCTAACAGAGGAGCATCTGTGTCCAGATGCTCAAACACTAGAGTCTCCTCCATCTCCGTTCGATTTGGTGGTGGATGACCAGCAACCCACCCTCATCGACGATGATGTGACGCAGTTGCCGTCAGGGCATCCAGTTGACCGGCGCATTGTGCGGGAGGAGGAGATGAGACAGGAGTTGGAAGAGGAAGTGGTGGATGATGAGGACACTGACCCGACCTGGACAGGGGGGATGTCAAGCGGGGAAAGTAGTGTGGATGTTGAGGCAGGTGCAGCACCAAAAAGGGTAGCTAGAGGCAGAGGCAGAGGTCAGCAGCTTAGGCGAAGTCAGGCCACACCCGGAATCTCCCAAGATGTTCCAGTTCGTACCCAGCCCCGAAAAACTCCCACCTCGAGGGCACGTTTCTCGAAGGTGTGGAGTTTTTTCAAGGAATGCGCCGAGGACAGATATAGTGTTGTCTGCACAATTTGCCTCTCGAAATTGATTAGGGGCTCTGAGAAGAGCAACCTGTCCACCACTTCAATGCGCTGTCATTTGGAATCCAAGCACTGGAATCAGTGGCAGGCAACAACGGCAGGACAAAGGCCGCCTGCCGTTCACGCCACTGCCACTGCCTCTGCCACTGCCTCTGCCTCTGCCACTGCCACTGCTGACTGTGCTGGCAATGCACTCCAGAGGACGAGCCAGGACACCACTTCATCTGCCTCCGCCACTTTGTTGACTTCTCCCTCATCCTCCCCTGTTCCTGTCTTATCTCCTTCTCCTGCACCATCAAAGGCACCATCAGGCGCTTCTTTACAACAACCCACCATCTCTCAGACATTGGAGCGGCGGCAGAAATACACTGCTAACCACCCACACGCGCAAGCCTTGAACGCCAACATCGCTAAACTGCTGGCCCAGGAGATGTTGGCGTTCCGGCTTGTTGAAACTCCCGCCTTCCTGGACCTGATGGCAACTGCGGCAACTCGCTATGCCATCCCTAGCCGTCACTACTTCTCCCGGTGTGCCGTCCCCGCCTTGCACCAGCACGTGTCACTCAACATCAGGCGGGCCCTTAGTTCCGCGCTTTGCACAAAGGTCCACTTGACCACCGACGCGTGGACAAGTGCATGCGGACAGGGACGCTACATTTCACTGACGGCACACTGGGTGAATGTAGTTGAGGCTGGGACTGCTTCCCAAACTGGCCCGGTGTACCTCGTCTCCCCGCCTAACATTCCTGGCAGGGACACGAGAAGAACACCCCCCTCCTCCTCCTCCTCTACCGCCTCCTCCTCCGCCACCGCCTCCTCCTCCGCCACCGCCTCCTCCTCCGCTGTTAGATTGACCCCAGCTACGAGTTGGAAACGTTGCAGCACTGGCGTTGGTAGACGTCAGCAGGCTGTGCTGAAGCTGATCAGCTTGGGGGACAGACAGCACACTGCCTCCGAGGTGAGGGATGCCCTCCTCGATGAGACGGCAATATGGTTTGAGCCGCTGCACCTGGGCCCAGGCATGGTCGTTTGTGATAACGGCCGGAACCTGGTAGCAGCTCTGGAGCTTGCCGGACTCCAACATGTTCCATGCCTGGCCCACGTCTTCAACCTAGTGGTGCAACGTTTCCTAAAGAGCTACCCCAATGTTCCAGAGCTACAGGTGAAAGTGCGGCGCATGTGCGCCCACTTTCGCAAGTCGACAGTAGCCGCTGCTAGCTTAAAATCTCTCCAGCAACGCCTGCATGTGCCACAACACCGGCTTTTGTGCGACGTCCCCACACGCTGGAACTCAACGTTTCAGATGTTGAATAGAGTGGTTGAGCAGCAGAGACCTTTGATGGAATACCAGCTACAAAACCCTAGGGTGCCACAAAGTCAGCTGCCTCAGTTTCACATCCATGAGTGGCCATGGATGAGAGACCTTTGTGACATCCTACGGGTCTTTGAGGAATCCACAAGGAGGGTGAGCTCTGAGGATGCGATGGTGAGCCTTACAATCCCGCTCTTGTGTGTTCTGAGAGAATCCCTGATTGACATCAGGGATAACTCAGATCACACAGAGGAGTTAGGGATAGCATCCGATCCGTCACAGCTGGAGAGTAGGTCCACACATCTGTCCGCTTCACTGCGTTTAATGGAGGAGAAGGAGGAGGAGGAGGAGGAGGAGGAAGAAGAGTTGTCCGATGATGTGGTGGTGATACAGGAGGCTTCCGGGCAACTTCGAATCGTCCCATTGTTGCAGCGCGGATGGGTAGACATGGAGGATGAGGAGGAAATGGAGATTGAACTTTCCGGTGGGGCCAGAGGAGTCATGCCAACTAACACTGTGGCAGACATGGCTGAGTTCATGTTGGGGTGCTTTACAACCGACAAGCGTATTGTCAAAATCATGGAGGACAACCAGTACTGGATCTTTGCTATCCTTGACCCCCGGTATAAAAACAACATCTCGTCTTTTATTCCGGTAGAGGGGAGGGCCAATCGCATCAATGCTTGCCACAGGCAATTGGTGCAGAATATGATGGAGATGTTTCCAGCATGTGACGTTGGCGGCAGGGAGGGCAGTTCCTCCAGTAGGCAACCAAGTTCTCACCGGTCCACACAAACGAGGGGCACACTGTCTAAGGTCTGGGACACCTTGATGGCACCCCCTCGCCAAAGTGCTGCCACGGAGGGTCCTAGTGTCACCAGGCGTGAGAAGTATAGGCGCATGTTGCGGGAATACCTTTCCGACCACAGCCCTGTCCTCTCCGACCCCTCTGCGCCCTACACGTATTGGGTGTCGAAGTTGGACCTGTGGCTTGAACTTGCCCTATATGCCTTGGAGGTGCTGTCCTGTCCTGCCGCCAGCGTCCTATCTGAGAGGGTGTTCAGTGCAGCCGGTGGCATCATCACTGACAAGCGCACCCGTCTGTCAGCTGAGAGTGCCGACCGGCTCACTTTGATAAAAATGAACCACCACTGGATAGAGCCTTCATTTTTGGGCCCACCTGTGTAAAGCACCCCAACATGAAACTCCATGTCTGTACTCAACCTCTCCAATTCCTCCGCATCCTCATACTCATCCACCATAAGCGTTGCACAATTCTGCTAATACTAGGCTCCCTCTACCCTGATTTCCCCCAACTCTGCTGGTTAGAGGCTCCCTCCACCCTGATTTCCACCAACTCTGCTGGTTAGAGGCTCCCTCCACCCTGCTTTCCCACAACTCTGCTGGTTAGAGGCTCCCTCCACCCTGCTTTCCCACAACTCTGCTGGTTAGAGGCTCCCTCCACCCTGCTTTCCCACAACTCTGCTGGTTAGAGGCTCCCTCCACCCTGATTTCCACCAACTCTGCTGGTTAGAGGCTCCCTCCACCCTGCTTTCCCACAACTCTGCTGGTTAGAGGCTCCCTCCACCCTGATTTCCACCAACTCTGCTGGTTAGAGGCTCCCTCCACCATGAATTGGTCCAAACTGGGCTGTTTAGAGGCTCCCTCCACCATGAATTTGCCCAAACTGGGCTGTTTAGAGGCTCCCTCCACCATGAATTGGTCCAAACTGGGGTTTTTAGAGGCTCCCTCCACCATGAATTGGTCCAAACTGGGCTGTTTAGAGGCTCCCTCCACCATGAATTGGTCCAAACTGGGGGTTTTTAGAGGCTCCCTCCACCATGAATTTGCCCAAACTGGGCTGTTTAGAGGCTCCCTCCATCATGAATTGGTCCAAACTGGGGTTTTTAGAGGCTCCCTCCACCATGAATTGGTCCAAACTGGGGTTTTTAGAGGCTCCCTCCACCATGAATTGGTCCAAACTGGGGTTTTTAGAGGCTCCCTCCACCATGAATTTGCCCAAACTCTGCTGGTTAGAGGCTCAATCCACCCTGATTTTCAAAACAAATGTTGGTGCCAACCTCAACTTACTACAAGGGCCAAATTCACTGCTGGTGACAAGCTCTCCTCACTGCAAGTGCCAAATACACATGTTTCAAGGTGTTTTCCTACTGTCAGAGAGGTGGTATTGAGTGTGTAAAGTGTGTAGTTGTTAGGCTGTGATGTTGGGGTAATAGAGGGTCTTTGGTGTGTTAGATGCCCCCAGACATGCTTCCCCTGCTGTCCCAGTGTCATTCCAGAGGTGTTGGCATCATTTCCTGGGGTGTCATAGTGGACTTGGTGACCCTCCAGATACGGATTTGGGTTTCCCCCTTAACGAGTATCTGTTCCCCATAGACTATAATGGGGTTCGAAACCCGTTCGAACACACGAACATTGAGCGGCTGTTCGAATCGAATTTCGAACCTCGAACATTTTAGTGTTCGCTCATCTCTAGTTTTCACCTTTTAAGCCCATACCAGGATCTGATATTCACAGTGACTGCCAGGTTGCTACATCTCGGAATGGTCCCATTGCTGGTGGCATGGCCAAAGGCCAGAATGATGCTAATGCAAGACAGAGAGTGGTCCTATATGGGCCGAAAGTCTGGGGAAAGCAGAAGGTGTTCAACGTTTTGAAAAAATCCATATAATTCTCCAACACTTTGGGTAGTTGTCTGGGTGACTGTTAAAAACTTTTTTTCTGTTTGCTAAGTTTAGCAAAAACGATGGCTTTGGGCAACCTAATTACAATGTACAAATATATGGACAGTACAGAGATCTTTCCAATGAGCTCTTTTTTTTAAATGTAGATTGTGAGTCCCATATAGGGATCACAATGTCCATCTTTTTTTATTCCTATCAGTATGTCTTTGTAGAATGGGAGGAAATCCACACAAACACGGAGAGAACATACAAACTCCTTGCAGATGTTGTTCCTGGCGAGATTTGAACCCAGGACTCCAGCGCTGCAGTGCTAACCACTGAGCCACTGTCTTGCTCTCCAATGAACTCTTTATAGCAAGACCTGTAATTGTGACAAGGAGTCATCCTCTACTTCTAGAAAAAATAAATAAATTAACATAGTCATTAGTCATAGATGGGGTGTCATTACAGTAAGAGTTGAGGAACTAACTGCCACATGATGTGGTAATGACTGATAACTTACACAACTTCAAGAGGGGATTGGAAGTAATATCATAAGCTATTGAAATTAGAATTATTATTTTTTTAAGCCAAAGCAGCGGATTTGACAGAAAAGAAAAGTATAAAAGTATATGTGCTTCCAAATCTGCAACAAAAAATGGTGGCTTTTCTGTGACATGTGGCCTTAGCCTAAAAGTTTGTGTTGCCACAGCAACCAATGACAGCTCCGTTTTATTTTACAAGAACACTATAAGTAAGTAATGCTGTATTGTGATTGGTGGTCACAAGCAATAAACTTGTGTTGTGATTAGGGTTGAGCCGATCTTGAGATTTCAGGAACGTTTTTACTATGTTTTTACTATTTCCGATCATTTTCCATTCGAACCCGATCCCAATCCCAATTCTGATCCCAATGCAAGTCACTGGGATTTTTTTAATAATCGAAGATCGGATTTTAAAAACGATCCTATTCACTACACAGCATGGAGTCTAAAAATTGAACGCTTTAATTGTTAGACTCCACGCTGTGTAGTGATTAAAAAAAATCCTCTGGCTACTTAGTCTGCCCTGTTGTCCACCTACCTGCACAGATCGCTGGTCCGGTCCCCGATATTCTCGCTCCTCTTGTCCTCTTGCATCACTCGCGTCTCCCCGCCCAGTACCCACCCACACTCTCCTAAGCCACAAGCCCCGCCTTGTTCCTAGGTCTGTAACACTAACCGGGGAGGCGGGGGCAGTGAGGCGAGAAGAGGACCAAGAACAGCGGGGACTGGACCAGTTATCTGTGCAGGTAAGTGTTAGCTACTAGAGATGTTAGCTAGTCTCCCTTTAGAATGAATGGACGCAGCTGGTGCGCAGGGGGTTAAGTGGCCGGATACCGGCACAGGCTGTGTGCCAACTGCATCCATTCATTCCTATGGGATTTAGCTAGCATTATTAGCTTTTCCCACAATGCTTGGCCAGTAGCAAAGATTGTGGGAAATAACCTCCGACCTCGATCCCGCCTAAAAAGATCGGGATCGGAATTCCGATCGGCGATTGTGAAATTTACTCGATCGCTGATTGGAATCCGATCTTTTCCGATCCCGATCACTCAACCCGAGTTGTGATTGGTTAGCACATGCACCAAAGTATGGTACAATTCATGTACTCCAGTTTCTTCAGAATTCTTACAGCATAAATCTTCCTGTGTTTCCACATCCACCAAACATTTCTGTTCCTAAAATAATAATCTGACTATAACACTCTATTGTACCATTCTTTGCCTTGGCAACCAATTACAGCACAATTTTCACTTCTTAGAGTCAAAACAAACACTTTTCTGTGGCTGACTGCAATTTGAAACAAAGATAATTTTTCGTTTAGGCAATTTTCATAAATATGCCCCAATTCTGTATTGGACTATTCCCCATTAACCTTAAAGGGACATTCTCAGTGTACACATTTATGGCTTATCCACATACCATATCCATGACTATGTGTTCTTGCTTGTAATATCTTACTGTATTATTCTGTATCTGTATTACCATGCTGCTGTAACACACTGAATTTCCCCATGGTGGGACTATTAAAGGATTATCTTATTTTATCGCAATTCGCTGTACAAAAACTCCTATCATTTAAGAAAAATCAAAGTCAAGAACAAAAATATGGGCAAATAATAAAAATATATTATTTTATATATGCCAAAAATTCATACGTATTCATACAAAAACATATAGAAGTTAAAAAGACAAAGGGCAGACTGGTAGTTGCCATTACACAGACCACAACCTAAATATAATCCAATTACCCTCTTGAAATGTATACAGTACATAATTGTATCATCATTAATAATAACGCTCCCATAGAAATGAATGGAAGCGGCCGGCACGCGGGGGGTTAAGCGGCCGGCCGCCGGCAAAGTCTGCGTGCCAGGTGCTTCCATTCACTTCTATGGGAGCGTGCTGTTCGGATCGGCTGATCCGAACAGTGTTCGCTCATCTCTAATAATAAAGAACAGTGCTTCAATATATCACATGGTATACATTAGACATCACCCAATATACCTAATGCTATTAGGGAATCACATGCTGGTCAATAGATGATATACCTGATGTTATGCTGCAAGAAAGTACACCAAAGTAGGACACCATTGTGGGTGAGGGCTTCCCAAATAGTGCGGGGGTTGAAAGCTAGGACACCAATACCTACACCTGCACTTTGCCACTTCAGGGCTTCGTCAAGAGGTGCAATAAGTAAAACAAAAATACGGCACTCTATATAATGAAAGGAATTAGAGAAACTAACCTCCCTAGTGAAAGGCTATAAGGGAATCATCATTGCTGGTCACATTGCCTTTGACTAGGGAGGTTACCATATGGTCTGTTTGTATATTAACTACAGCTTCCCATCTATAGTCTCCCTGCCTGGTCACAGACAGTATATTTATATATTGGATATGCTGCCGTTCTTGTATGGCATTATTATACTATCACAAATTTTTTAACTATTTTTCTTTAAAAGTTATGCTTTATTATTTTTCTCCTATTTCCCCTTGGAAATATTTTATGCTTCGCTAACCACTGACAATTGTTGAATGGGTGCAACATAGTAATAAGAAACAACAGCTTGAATGTATGTATACCAACCAGTTGTGACTCAGATGGGTTATTATTATTGAGATATAGCACATGAACTTATTAGACCATGCATGTCCTGCTAAGAATTCTGGGAAAGGAATAGGAAAATAAATCTTCCTTGATGGAAAAGGAGAATTTGCTCTAGCACTAACTTTTGGAAAGTAGCGCTGTATACAGTAGATCAATGCTTGATTTTCTTTGAAACCTGATACCATAATCTGGGAATATAGCCATAGGCAGGAAGCTGTTTTGAGGTCAATGCCTATCATAGTGTGAAGCTGGTTTCTTAATAAGTGAGATAAGAAGTTTTTCCACAATGTTCCCCCTCTGGAATAGACAAATTGAGCCATGAGCCTGGGGAGCCACAGCCAAGAGACCTGGTATAAGCCATGTTTTGGTTTGGAGGTACTAGGCAGTGGGGCTACACCAGATAATGAGAAATGCCGTATATTTTGTAATTAATGATCAGGATTTATTTTTGACCTGTTTTCCGCAACCTTGATTGTAACATGCTTGCTCTAGATGCAGAAATAAAGCTGGCTGAGGCAAGCTTAAAATCAGAAATGCCTATGTGAAATAGCAATCTTAAAGCAAAAGCCATACAGATGCCATACAAAATCTCCCGCAGCAGCGCTATGCAAAATAGAATGCTGACTGCTGGATGGATTACTGGGACCACAGATATTTCGGATTCTAAAGTGTATAGGTTTATTTCACTTTACATCTGAAAACCATTTTGTATCGTAAGACAGCCCAATTCTTATTATGCTGGATTTAACTTTCAAATTTGGTCAAGCACAGTTATTTTTTCTGTATGTGGCAGCAAGAACAGGAAATTGTGTAGGAATCATAGAATATTAAGAAATAACTAACATTTTCATAGATATCTGATGTTTTATTACAAGTGGGTTAAAATCTGAACAAACATTCTTGTGGTGTCCGTCCGTTTATTTCAGAAATAAATCTTTTCCCATAACGTAAATGTGTGTTTCTTCTCACATACACTGAAAATTATATTGAACTCTGAGCATTGCAGTATTGCATGATTCATAGCTTTCAAAGAGCAGAACACCTGGAAAATGTGTTTATCATCCATAATTCATGAAACATATGAATCCTGCAAAACTTTTAAATACTGAAGAAGTTCAAATAATTTATTCAACCCACATAGATGAAAGAAATTCTTTTTTAAGAATCTGCATTAAAAATAGCTATTGGTATATTGCTTTACTGACAAATTACTTCTTCATCATAGATTAAATCATCTAATAAGACATCATCACATAAACACCTACAGCTTTTTCAATGCCATGTGATACATTTGTATATTAAATACACTACCGTTCAAAAGTTTGGGGTTACCTCCTGCTTGTGGTAATGTATGCAGACGCATGTATCTAATAATATGATGTGTAGAACTGTGTGCAGACACGCGTATATAATCCTCCAGCATGTGATATTTTGTGCAGACGTGTGTATCTAATCCTCATATATGTAGAACTGTGTGCAGATGCGCGTTTCTAATCCTCCAGCATGTGGTACTGTGTGCAGATGTGCGTATCTAATCCTTGGGCGTGTGGAACTTTGTGCTGATGCACGTATCTAATCCTCCAGCATGTGGTACTGTGTGCTGACAGATGTATATAATCCTCCTGCGTGTGGTACTGTGTGCTGAGTTGCATATCTAGTCCTCCGGCATGTGGTACTGTGTGCAGACAGGCGTATCTAATCTTCTGGCGTGTGGTACTGTGTGCTGATGTGCGTATCTAATCCTCTGGCATGTGGTACTGTGTGCTGATGGATGTATCTAATCCTCCGACGTGTAGAACTGTGTGCAGATACATGTAGCTAATCCTACAGCATGTGGTACTGTGTGCTGACGCGCCTACTAATTCTTCTTCGGTTTGTGGTACTATATGCTGACGCACGTATCTATTCCTTCGGCGTGTGGAACTGTGTGCAGAAGTTCATATCTAATCCTATGGCATAAGGAACTGTGTGCAGAAGTGTGTATCTAATCCTCCACCATGTGTTATTTTGTGCAGATGCATGTATCTAATCCTCAGATGTGTAGAACTGCGTGCAGACGCGCGTATCCAATCCTCTGGTGTGCGGTACTGTGCGCTGATGCGGGTATCTATTCCTCTGGCTTGTGGTACTATGTGCAGATGCGTGTATCTAATTCTCCAGCATGTGGGACTGTGTGCAGACGTGCGTATCTAATCCTCTGGCATGTGCAGACGCGCATATCTAATCCTCTGTTGTGTTGAACTGTGTGCAGATGTGCGTATTTAATCCTATGGCGTGTGGTACTGTGTGCAGACCCGAGAATCTAACCATCTGGCGTGTGGTACTGTGTACTGACATGTGTATCTAATCCTCCTGTGTGTGGTACTGTGTGCTAACACATATCTAATCCTCCAGCGCATGGACCTGTGTTCAGACGCACGTATCTAATCCTCCAGTGTGTGAAACTGTGTGCTGACACACGTATCTAATCCTCTGATGTGTGGTACTATGTGCAGATGCGCATATCTAATCCTCTAGTGTGTGGTACTGTGTGCAGATATGCGTATCTAATCCTCCAGCATGTGGTACTGTGTGCAGACCCGAGAATCTAACCCTCTGGCATGTGGTACCATGTGCTGATGCGTGTATCTAATCTTTCTGTGTGTGGTACTGTGTGCTGACGCATATCTAATCCTTCGGCGCATGGACCTGAGTGCAGATGCACGTATCTAATCCTCCAGTGTGTGAAACTGTGTGCTGACAGACATATCTAATCCTCTGGTGTGTGGTACTGTGTGCAGATGTGCGTTTCTCATGTGGTATTCTGTGTTGAGTTGTGTATCTAATCCTTTGATGCGTGTATCTCAGTTTGGATATCAGTGTTGGGTTGTGTATGTGGAGTGATTGTGTGTATTGCAGTTGGAATATGAGTGAAAGACCTGCATGTTTGTATTGGCTAATGGGGATAAGTGTTTTCGGAAAGCTGTATCTCTGGAATGGTACATCCGGAGCGAGATGAGGTCTCATCTTAAACCTTCCTGGACACCTGTAGTATCTATGTGCCAAATTTGGTGAAGATCGGTCCAGTCATTTGGTTGCACATAAAGAACAGACAGATAGACAGACAGAAATTCATTTTTCATAACATAGAGAATAATAATTTTCTCCGTCAAACTTTGCTTTTGTCAAAGGATGCTCCATTTGCAGCAATTCTAGCCTTGCAGACCTTTGGCATTCTGGCTGTTAATTTGCTGAAGCAATTTGGAGAAATGTCACCCCCTGCTTCTAGAAGCCCCTCCCACAAGTTGGATTGGCTTGATGGGCACTTTTTACGTAACATACGGTTAAGCTTTTCCCACAACAGCTCAATGGCGTTGAGATCTGTTGACTGCACTGACCACTCCATTACAGATAGAATACCGGCTGCCTGCTTCTTCTTGCACACTTCGTGCATACTTGCACAAGGGTTTTCAAGGGTTTTCTAAGCATCCATTAGCCTTCTTACACAGTTAGAAAACACAATGTACCATTAGAACAGTGGAGTGATGGTTGCTGGTAGAGATGAGCGAATACTATTTGAAATGGCAGTTTCGAATAGCACGCTTCTATAGGAATGAATGGACGCAGATGGCACGCATCCGGGGCCGGCGTCCTGCCGCTTAAACCCCCATTCATTCCTATGGGAGCTATACGAAACTACCGCTGCTGAGCAGCAGTTAGCAGCAGCAGATAGTAAAGCCCATTGATGGAAAGAAACACTCCTAAAGTCAAATGATGGAAAGCAACTTCCCTAAAGCCCTCTACATACATACACATTTCCATGAGCAGCAATGCTATTTTACTCTAAAAAGGCATCTAATCCTTTTTTGAAGCTGTGACCAGTTCCTGGGGTAGGCTATTCCACAGATTCACCATCCTTACAGCGAAGAAGCCTTGTTGACTTTTGAGATTAAACCTTTTAGTCTCCACATGGAGAGAATGCCCCCTTGTCTTTTGAGAGGATTTTACAGGGATCAGCTTTTCCCCATATTTTGGGCCATTTATATATTTATTCAGGTTTATTATACCACTTAAATGCCTCTTCTCCAGACTAAAAATATTGAACTCCTTTAGTCTCCTCTCAAAAGTGAGGTCCTCCATGCCCCTTATCAGTTTTGTGGCCCTCCATTGAACCGTTTCCAACTCTAGCCTCCCTTTTTTATGTACTGGAACCTAGAACTGAATTGCATAATCCAGATGGGGCTGCACCAAGGATTTCTGAAGTGGAAATATTACATCCCTGTCCAGTGAGTCCAAACCCTTTTTAATAAATGACCATACCCTGCTGGCCTTAGAAGTAGCTGATTGATATTACATGCTTTAATTTAAACTATGACCTACAAGTAAACTCAGGTCCTTCTCTACCAGTGACTCTCCCAGCTTTATTCCCCACCAGGACATATTTTGCATGTAGATTATTTTTACCCAGATGCACCAGATAACTTTACACTTATCCACATTGAACCTCATTTGCCAAGTGGATGCCCAAGCACTCAGTCTGTTCCAAGTCTGCTTGTAACCTACGTACATCCTCTATGGACTGTACTGCATAGCTTGGTGTCATCTGCAAAAAAGAGACACAGTGCTATTAATCCCATCTTCTATATCATCAATAAGTTAAACAACAGTGGACCTAACACTGAACCCTGGGGTACTCCACTTATAACAGAGGAACAGTCTGAGCTGCAGCCATTGAACACAACTGTATGGATATGATTCTTCAACCAGTTTTCAATCCACTTACAAACTATATTTTCCAAGCCAATGGACCATATTTACCCATTAAACGTCTATGAGGGACAATGTCAAATGTCTTTGTAAAGTCCAGGAACACTGGGGCACATTTATCAATACTGTCTAACTTTGCACTGTCTTAAACTATGAATCACATCCGTAGTTTTAGACACATTTATGAATCTGGCATACAGACCTTCATAAATATGGAGTGTTTATAGAAGCTCCAAAATATTTGGTGCACGACAGGAATTTTTGGTGCACTAAATAAATTATTGTAAATTCTTTACACCATTTTAAAATTTGCACAGGAAATCTGGCCACATTCACTCTTTTCTGTTTCATGAATATGTCATAAAGTGAGACTCTTCTAAACCCCTCCCATTCTTTTCTGAACCACACCCATTCTGTTCTAAACCATGCCCATTCTGTTCTGAACCACACCCATTATGTTATGATCCACACCCATTCTGTTCTAAACCACGCACATTTTTCAAAAGTGTCTAGCCTGACGTATTTTTCTGTTCTTTCTGGTGCACACTGTTCATAAATATGTCATAAATGCTGTGCACTATAAATTTTGGTGCAAATGTAGATAGAAAGGTGTGGAGCTTGGATTGATAAATGTGCCCCCCGATGTCCACAGCTCCCCTCTGTCCAGACTGCTACTCACCTCTTCATAAAAGCAAATTAGGTTAGTCTGACAACTTTTGTCTTTCATAAAACATATATAATATAATATTACATATAGTCACATACTCCTGTAAATACTTGCTTAAGAGCCCCTCAAACAGTTTCCCCACTATGGTTGTGAAGTTTACTGGTGGAGAAGACCTAGAGCCCTTTTGGAAAATAAGCACCACATTAGGCTTGTGCCAGTTCCTTGGCACTGTACCAGTCACTAGAGAATCCCAAAAAATTGAGGGGCAAAATGGTGGCTCAGTGATTAGCACTGCAGCTTTGCAGCACTGGAGTCCTGGGTTTGAATCCCGCCAGGAACAACATCTGCAAGGAGTTTGTATGTTCTCCCTGTGTTTGCATGGATTTCCTCCCATTCTACAAAGACATACTGATAGGAAAAAAAATGTACATTGTGATCCTCATATGGGGCTTACAATCTACATTTAAAAAAAAGACGAATCCCAAAAAATTAAGAATAGGGATACAGCAATGATGAGAGTGAGTTCTTTAAGTACTCGTGGGTATAATCCATCTGAACCCAGAGCCTTGCTCACATTTATTTTGCTTAGCTTGGTTTAGACCATTTCTATGTTTATCCAGTTTAGTTTGTTGGTTGATGTATTACCAGCATTGGTGACGCCTACATCAACTGCTGCCTGTTCTTCTGTACACACATTTTTCAATGTCACTTGTCATTGTTTTAAACAGTTGCAGAAGTTCAGGTTAACTTTGCTATATCTGGAGCTTCACTACTGTAACTAGGTACTGCTATTGTGAAACTGATGGTGGCCATTCTATTATCCAAAGCAATGCAACAGCCTTTCTAGCAAGAAAGAAATATTCTAGTATGTTGTGACCAAAGTTCCTCCTGCAGAAGCCCCAATAGACACACTCCAGGACTATGGACTATGTAGTCCCAAAAGGTCCTTATGTATGTACGTTGCCAGATCAGGTGTTTAAAATATTTGCAGTGACATCTATGACAATGAGTGTTAGACAATCAACCCATCCTGCAAAGGTAGAGGGGCGCTGAGTAACATTGGTGAAGAATGTGTAATTATATTAGTTTATTATTACCAGAGGGAGAAAATAAGGCTTCCAAACTTTTTGACCAATACTCCACCAACAGTGTAGGGATGACCTTCCTCCAAATGTGGACCTTTGTAGGTGTGTGATTGAAAACTCCTTGTTCCCGGAGACTTAAAGGGAACCTTTCATAACCTCTGCTGCTCTGTTTCTAGCACAGTTTCTTTTTTCTCTAGCTCCCTCTGTTCCCAAGTGCTGCTTGTTTTTATGACTGATATGTTATTTAGTCAATGTACGGTCAGGTGTATGGCGTGAGACAGGAGCAGACAGGGATGTGCCAGACACTGCCCACCTAACAGAATAGAGTCTAAGTAGCATATCAGGCACAAAAGTTAACTGCATTAATTGCTTGGGAACATAGGAGCTAGCAGAAAATTCCAACTGCACTGTGGAGTGGCCCCTGTTAACAGATGCTAAGAACTAGACTTCATAGAGGTGGTGAAAGGTTCTCTTTAAAGACGCCAATCACTGGGCAGTTGGAAATGTGATGGTTGTCCTCCTTAAACTGTATGGAGAGAGTGTGACACAGCTGAAGGTAACAGAAGTGGAGGAGATCTAGCCTCTCCAGCAACTGTAAAGGGACACTAATATGTTATTGCCATAGAGACCTAAGGGGCCATGGTGCCCTGCAACTGCCAGAATTCTTGCCCCTTGAGAACTTGAAAGTGAGGGAACAGGGGGTTCTCCCAGCAAAATGCTTCATCAGCTAAATTCTGAAAACCCTGAACATCCTTTGCTATCTTCCATACCTGGTGGGCAAGTTTATGTAACCACACGATGCTCCCTTAGAACATGGAAAGGCTATCCAAGACACACCATAGTACAGACAGTCCCAGTACCTGAACCAGGGGATACTCAGAATGTGTAAGTTAGGCCATGGCCACCAAAGATGACAGACAGGAAAACTCAACAGGAAAAAACAAAAAAAAAGTCCAGTAAGGCTACTATGAAAATTAATTCAGACAAATGTCACTACCACTGCAACCTCATGAAAAATTACCTTGGGATCGGACAATTAGCGAGCTCCAATATACACAGTGATTTTGAAAGCAAGATCATTTTCAATAAATTAAAGGGATTATCCAGCTTCCAAAAATTATCTGCAAATACAGTGGGTACAGAAAGTATTCAGACCCCTTTAATTTTGTCACTCTTTGTTTCATTGCAGCCATTTGCTAAAGTAAAAAAAAAAAAATCATTTTATTTCTCATTAATGTACACTCAGCACCCCATCTTGACCCTTTGCTGTGACACTCATATTTAACTCACATGCTGTCCATTTCCTTCTAATTCTCCTTGAGATGGTTCTACTCGTTCATTGGAGCCCAGCTGTATTTAATTAAACTGATTGGAATTGATTAGGAAAGACCCACCTGTCTATATACAGTAAGACCTCACAGCTCACAGTGCATGTCAGAGCAAATGAGAATCATAAGCTCAATGGAACTGCTTAAGGAGCTGAGAGACAGAATTGTGGCAAGGCACAGATCTGGCCAAGGTTACAAAAGAATTTCTGCTGCACTCAAGGTTCCTAAGAGCTCAGTGGCCTCCATAATCCTTAAATGGAAGAAGTTTGGAACGACTAGAACTGTTCCTAGACCTGGCCTTCCAGCCAAACTGAGCAAACGTGGGGAAAAAAAGCCTTGGTGAGAGAGGTAAAGAAGAACCCAAAGATCACTGTGGCTGAGCTCCAGAGATGCAGTAGGGAGATGGGAGAAAGTTCCACAATGTCAACTATCCACCAGTCGGGGCTTTATGGCAGAGTGGCCCAAATGAAGCCTCTCCTCTGTGCATGACATATGAAAGCCTGCATAGAGTTTGCCAATAAACACATGAAGGACTTTCAGACTATAAGAAATAAGATTCTCTGGCCTGATGAGATGAAGATTGAAGTTTTTGGCATTAATTCTAAGTGGTATGCTTGGAGAAAACCAGGCACTGCTCATCACCTGTTTTTCAGCTGCAGGGACAGGATGTCTGGTTGCAATTGAAGGAAAGATGAATGTGGCCAAGTACAGAGATATCCTGGAAGAAAACCTCTTCCGGCTGTCCACCAACGTTCACCATCCAACCTGCTGGAACTGGAGAGGATCTGCAAGGAAGAATGGCAGAGGATCCCAAAATCCAGATGTGAAAGACTTGAGAAGACTCATGACTGTACTAGCTCAAAAGGGTGCAAATACTCAGTACTGAGTAAAGAGTCAGAATACTTATGACCATGTGATATTTCGTTTTTTCTTTTTTAATAAATTTCCAAAAATATCTACATTTCTGGGATTTTTTTCTGTCAAGATGGGGTGCTGAGTGCACATTAATGAGAAATAATGAACTTTTTTACTTTTAGCAAATGGCTGAAATAAAACAAAAAGTGAAAAATTTTAAGGGGTCTGAATACTTTCTGTATCCACTGTATTTCAAGTCCTCAGACAGTTCTCTTCTCATCTTTCTGTTTTCCTTACTTAATGTGGCACACACAGACACACAATGCAAAGATTGACTCAACCTTTCTCCATTCTATCTGGTTTTAGGTGTGATTTTTTTTTTTATACTGCCCACACCTGTTACTTGCCACAGGTGAGTTTGAACGAGCATCACATGCTTGAAGCAAAGTTATTTACCCACAATTTTGAAAGGTGCCAACAATTTTGTCCAAACCATATTTGGAGTTTTGTGTGAAATTATGTCACATTTGCCTTTTTTCCTTCTGTTTTATTTATTTATTTTTTTGTGTTGTTCCAATACACACAAAGGAAATAAACATGTGTATAGCAAAAGAAAAACCTAAATCCCCATAAGCCGCATACCAGTGCTGAGGGGGAGCGGGGTTACATGTTAGCTCTTCTAATTAATGGCTAGTTAATCCACCTCTGATGAGTAGTTGTACTTACCACAACTTTGAAACCCGTTAGCAGTAGAACCTTTATGTTCCCTGCACTGTTGGCGGAGCCTTCTCCTATGCTGGGAGAAGCTCAACCTACGCTTATGGGGATTTAGGTTTTTGTTCTCTGCTCAGCTCATTAGTCTGGGCAGGTTAGGTGATTCTTAATGTACTAAGTTGGTGCTGTAATGCTATAGAGGCCGACTTACTGCTGCTACCCAAACACAATGATGGGGGGAAAATAGAAACAAATATCTATCCTAGTTAGTTAGTTTAGGGTGGAAAATACAAAGTAATACCTATCCTAGCTAATAGGATATATTCAGGGGATGAAAACAAAAGTGATGTGGCCTCATTTTTGAGTATCTTTCCGCCTCACGTTATTAATACCCCAATTATTTTGTATCCCCTTCTCCTGTCTCAAGCAACTTAGACACTCTTGGCTGCTCCCAGTTTATACCTTATGGTAACCTGTATATAGGTACTATAGCTATAGGTACTATATTTGTGCTATATTTAACAAAACCACTTGTGTAAACATAACAGAAACATAATTTTTTCCTTTTTTCTAGGGATAACAGCATTTTATTACACATGCTTGGACTATGCGAACATTTTTTGCATATTTGTAGTAAACAAGGTCACATTTTTGCAGGAAATTTTACTGGGTTGGGGGATTGAAGATAATTTTCTGGATTAAGACTAGTTAATAGTCATTTAATGACATCTTTGCGTCTGATGATGAGCTATAGTCTCCAGGGACAGAAATGCAAATGAATGAATGAGTAACAAGCTCACAGATCTACTAGCACATCCAAAACAACATGCTTCAAGTAATTAATTCTGGCTGATTTAATTCACTGAATTAATGAAATTTCTTTTCTGAGCTGAGAATTTCCTGTTGTCTGCACCTGGACTGATTGAGTTTCACATTTGCATATGCAGGGCCATAACTCGTGTAACCTAGGTGTGAATGATTTACTACATGAACAGAAGAGTCTTGTTAGACAAGAACACATATCCTAATATAAATGATGCTTTTTACTACTTCAGACAGTGGAATGTCTTAAAGTTTTGTGTGATTATTAATAAGACTAATTATGTCGACCCATACATATACCATTAAAAATATGCACAGTTACGCATACAAAGATGTTATGGCCTTAGATGGCAGAAAAGAAAGAGGAAATGAGGAATTATTTTGTGATTTTATTGAATTATATAGCATATATAACACACAGTTACTGTGTCATATTCATGAGGACATAAATATATGGCATATACTGTACCATAAGATAAAGAATGGCCAAAGAATATCTCTCAATTTGTACATCACAAGTTGCATATATAATAGGGAACTGGAACAAGAAAATCGTAATGTAGTGAGATCTCACATATAAACAGTCATGGCCAGAAGTGTTGGAACCCCTGAAATTTTTCCAGAAAATGAAATATTTCTCCTAGAAAAGTATTGCAATTACACACAACTGAAAGCAAAGAGCCACACATCTGGAGAAGTCTCAAGTCAAGGTAATTGGAGTGGAGGTCTAAGGCATGGAAGAAGGCCAGCAGGTCATCTGAAAAGGAAAGAATCAGTAGTCCATCCTTTCGCTTAACCTGGAGAGCAAATAGGAAACCACAGCAGTAAGGGATTCCGTGCTCTTGCAGGAGTGTCAGTAATGTTTTAAGGGCAGTATTCTGCCACAGGTTATGGCAGATAGATCAAGAGGGAGAGCTGGGCGCCACCAAAGACAACAGTTTTATGCTCCCTGCCTTGCAGCATATTTTCCTCCTTAAGAGCATAATAGCATATTCTGCAAATCATGAAATCACAAGGATGTGATATCAGAGGATATCTGCAAGGTGACAAAGTAGAGTATTAAAGATGCCACTGAGAGTGTGTATTAGTTTAGAGGGTGGCATGGCTTTGGGAAGTCCACGAAGCCTGATATTTTTGTGGTGGTTACGGTTTTCAATATCGTGCACATGTGATACTAACGTATGGAACTGATTAGTAGCAGAGGTTGTAAAGATTTATAGAGATTGTATGGTAGCTGATACAGAGGTCTTGAACATTTCCAAGTCTTCCACTCATTGCTGTAGGTTAGTAATATCCATCTTCACCACCTTAAGTTCATGGCTCCAGACCTCTTTTAGGTCCATATTCCTCTTACTTGGGAGGAGGGCTAAAAGAGCCTGCAATTCTGGGTGGAATTAAAGGGCAAGAATAGCAACCTCTGGCAGAGGTAGATTCAGGATGGAGAGAGCAGTCGTGGAATGTTTAACTCAGAACTTTTCTTCACTCCTCTCCCCCCAATATCTAATGACATGCACGCCCATGCCATCTTCACCTCAAATACATCTCCAAAATCCGCCCTTTCATTACCACAGAAACATTAAAGAACCTTATTGTTGCCCTGATTCACTCTCAACTTTACTACTGTAACTCTCTTCTAATGTTCCCCTTACTAAACTCTCCCTACACTACAATCTATTCTGACTGCAATGGCCAGGCTCATCTATTAGTCTTAACACTACAGCAATGCCTCTAGTCTATGCCAGTCACTGCATTGGCTGTCTACTCATTACAGAATACAATATAAACTTATCACCCTTATCCACAAGGCTCTCCATAATGCCGCACCTCCCTACATTTTCTCCCTCTTCTCTGTCTTTCACCTAACCCGTGCTCTCTGTTCAGTCAATGACCTAAGGCTAACATCCTCTACTATCAGAACCTCCCACTCCCATGTCCAAGGCTTCTCATGAGTTGCACCACTTCTCTGGAATGCTCTACCCCAGACCATGAGATTAACTCCCAATTTCTAAAGCTTCAAGCGCATCCTAAAGACACATCTCTTCAGACAAGCCTATAAACCCTTCCACTTTTAGAGTCCCTAAATCTAACCCTGTTCACAAGCTCATATTACACCACAGGATATGATGCTGTATCAGACTGTAACTTTATAACTCCAAACATCATCTGCATATTAAAGAATACTGACTGGTGATGGCTCATACAGTTTTATTCATGTGCAATGAAAATACCCTCTTTCATAAAAACATCTGAACTACTGTATAAGAAATGCTCTGATGCCGCCCCTGCTACCTCTTCTGTCAGCCCCTCTTCCTCACAGATTGTAAGCTCTTGCAAGCAGGATCCTCAGTCCCATTGTGTAAACTGACTATTACTCTGTAATGTCTATTTTTGTCTGTACTTGAACCCTACAATTTGTAAAGTGGTGCTGAATATGTTGGAACTATATAAATAAAATGTATTAATATTTTTATTTTTATTCCTGTGGCAGGTTGGTGAGGTGGCTTCCTTTTCTGAGGACGTGTCAATGTTAGGGATGGGCTGTAGGCATCTTGAATGGTCTTGGCACCTTGACTCCCCACCACATTTCCGCTTGTGGTGAGGAGCCAAGTAACGTCTTTTTCTTTTTTTTTTTTTTTTTCAACTGTAATTTTTATTAAATTTTCAAACAAAATATACAACCATAAACAATAGATATACAAAATATAATGAAATAAAGGAAGAACCAAACGAAAAATGGCGTTCCACAACCGTATGAGACAAAAAAAAGAACACACTACAACAAACAGAAAAGACTAACAATACAAACAGGACAAAGGGGAGTGGGGCAAAAGAGAGGGGGCGGGTAGGCAAGGGGGGGGATACGAACAGGTGTGAGAGGACAAGGGAAGGTTAAAAACCGTGCGTTATACAGTAAGCATCCCAGGACGACCAGATGAAATCAAAGACCTCCATTGTATGGTTCAATGAGGCTGTCAGATATTCGAGGCTACGCACGTCTTTAAGACGTGCTATCAATTCAGGTTTGGTAGGAGGAAGCACATCTTTCCAATGGTGGGCAATAAGAATTTTGGCCGCAGTACACAAATACAGAAACAAGCGAGATGTCGTCTTACCCAGTTGCTTAAGAGGCAGATTAAGTAGGTAAATCAGTGGATCTAGAGAAACCCCTGGATAAAAAGATCCTCCGTAATAAGTTGCACCTCCTCCCAAAAAGGACGAAGAAGAGGACAATCCCAAAATATGTGGAAAATCGAGCCCAAGGAGGATTGACAGCGCCAACACATAGGGGAAAGGGCAGGATTAAATTTATGCAACAATACAGGAGTATGGTACCAAGACATGAGGATTTTATACTGGGTCTCCCGAAAGGTAATACATGTAGAGGATTTAGCAGCCCGGGACCAGATAACCTGCCAAGAACCTAGGGAAATCGGATGTCCCAAAACCTCCTCCCACCGAGTCATATACTTATGGGGTAGGAAGGACGACAACTCAGACACAGAGAGAAGTCTATAAATGGAGGAGATAAGACCTCTAGTAGAGACTCCCGCTCGACATAACCGTTCAAACTCGGTGGGGGGTGAGACCCGCAGGGACCCAAACTGAGCTTTAATAAAATGCGCAATCTGTCGATAGTGCAGCCATTCAGTAACCGGCATGCCTAATGTCGAAGTGAAATATTCAAAAGGCCGGAGCTCCAATGACAAAGGATCTACCAAATCAGCTATACGAAACAGACCCCTCCCACCCCATGAACGCACCATTGCAGAGGAAAGCCCTCCCGGGAGAAGGGGATTATAAAGAAAGGAAATCATAGAGGACAAATGAGAGGCCAATGCAAAACGTTTAGAGCACACATTCCAAATTTCCCTGGAAAACCGAATAGGACCAAGAAGTGGAGTGGCAATTGAGGGAGGGGATCACGTCCATAAGAGCGCATTAGGGTGAACAGGAGCCATCCAAAGCTTCTCCACCTCAACCCACTTAGTAAAGGCCTGAGGAGCTGCCCAAAACGGGATAACTCGGAGGTGTGCGGCCCAATACTACAGTAGCAGGTTCGGAACTGCAAGTCCCCCCTCTCCCTTGCCAGCCAGCATGACGGACTTGGGGATGCAATGTCGCTTAGCATTCCAGATAAAATGAAATATACTCTTCTGAAGGGACCGACGCTCACCTCTAGGTACTGCAACAGGAAGAGTCTCAAAGTAATAAAGGAGTTTAGGAAGGAGGGACATTTTGACCGCAGAGATTGTACTCAGTAGCGAAATAGGGAGGGGGCGCCATTTATCCAATAACGAGCGAAGCTCGTCAAATAGGCGTGGATAATTAGCAGAATACAAGCTCGCATAGGAAGAGGAAATCTGAACTCCTAAATATCTAAGGGAGGTAACACGCCACTGAAAATCATAATTACTCTGAAGCAGTTGCAAAGAAGACGTCGGTATATTGATGGGAAGGGCTTCAGTTTTAGTAGGATTGACCTTATATCCCGAAAAACTACCAAACTCCCTCAGAGTTACTAAGAGATTGGGAAGAGTAGTGTGAAGAGAGGTCAAAGTGAAAAGGACATCATCCGCAAACAAAGAAATTTTAAAATCCTTGTCACGGACTTTAACCCCAGCTATATCCGGATTCGAACAAATCCTGGCAGCTAGTGGTTCTATGCAGAGAGCAAAAATGAAAGGGGATAAAGGGCACCCCTGTCGTGTCCCATTCCGTATGGGAAAGAGACGGGAGGTCGCATTCGGGAGTTTAACATCAGCAGAAGGAATTGAGTATATAGATCGGATCGCAGTCAGGAAAGCTACAGAAAGGCCAAACCGCCTAAGAGTAGCAAACATGAAAGACCAATCAAGGCTGTTAAAAGCCTTTTCCGCATCTAAACTCAGCACTAGGGTCGGTATAAACGAACGGTTAGCTACCTCAATCAAGTCCACAGCCCTTCTGGTATTGTCTCCCCCCTGCCTGCAGGGGACGAAACCCACCTGGTCCTTGTGGATGAGAGAAGGCAGCCAGCCCCCAAGCCTATTAGCCAAAAGTTTAGTAAATATTTTAAGATCAGTGTTAAGTAAGGTGATTGGTCTATAGTTGGAGCATTCCTGAGGATCCTTATCTGGTTTAGGGACAAGGGAAATATGGGACTGAAGCATGGTTGAAGGAATCGGAGTGCCCTCTAGGAAACCATTAAATAAAGCACATAGATGGGGGATGAGTTCATCCCGATAGACCTTATAATATAAATAGGTGAAACCATCAGGACCCGGGGCCTTACCACTAGGAAGTCCCTTCAATATGTCAGCAAGCTCTTCGCTAGAGACCTCAGCATTAAGGTCCTGTAGAGCCGCGGACGAAAGCTTAGGAAGGTCACAAGTTGATAAATACTCCTCCAAGTCACGGGATCTTTGCTCAGAGGACTGGGTTCCAGACGAAGATAGATTATGTAACTTAGTGTAGAAGTTTTCAAAAAGAGAAGCAATTTCATCGTAATTTCAACATAATGGTCAGGGCTATCTCCCCCGACCAGGGCCAGAAAGTCGCCCTAAGCGGGTGCAATCTAACACACCCTACGAGGTTAAACTAACACCTCGCAGCTAGGCTAATCCCTACAAAAGGGGGTATGGGAGGGCGGCAAGCGCCCCAACAGGAGGGCAAAAAATAAGTCACAAAACCCGTAAGGGGAGAGAGGTGAAAAACAACCGGAATCCACACCCCACTCCGCCCGCCAGGCAATTAGCATGTAATGGAAAAGAAAATATAGGACCAACCAAAAGAAACATCAATAAAACATTCAGGGGCATCGGCAACCCCAGGGAAGGGAAAAACAGAAAGTCACATATCTCAGGGGGGTGGAGCATCACCCCAACGAGCCCCAGAAGCAGAGTGTCGCTGTGAAGACTGGCGAGGGCGACGTCTAGGAGGGACTACAGTCCATATCGGTGGGGGAGGTGGCGGAGGAGCCACCAGATCCCAGTTGGGCAAATCCAGAGGAGTCAAGTCCAGAACATCACAAAATTGGGCTAAATCACCATGAACACGGAGAGTGGCAGAGCGACCATTTCTTCCGGCTCTCAGGGCAAAGGGGAAACCCCAACAGTATGGTATTTGGGCGTCGCGGAGCAGCTGCAACAAGGGACACAGGGTTCTCCGTTTCTGGAGAGTAATCCAGGAAAGATCCTGGTAGATCTGTAGCTTAGCGCCATCAAAGTCAAAGTACTTGAGGGTACGAGTCTTCGAGAGAATGGCATCCTTCACAGTAAAGTCATGCAGACAGCAAATAACATCGCGGGGGGGAAGGGCTCGACCATTTAGGCCACAGAGCACGATGAGCTCTATCCAGTTTAATCTTATGGGTCGGAGGATCCCGCAGAATAGAATTAAATATCCCCTCCAAAGTAGCCTGTAGATCCTCAGCATGAGTAGCTTCAGGTAGACCCTTGATCCGAATATTGTTACGCCTCCCCCTATTATCCAAATCCTCCAAGTGGCGTTGCATGTCCTGAATAACTTGACATTGCGAAGTGGCAAGGTCCTGCAACTGGGAGACTGAAGAGAGGGTCTGATCATGGTCACTTTCAAGGGTCTCCACCCTGCTAGTGATACCCTGTAGGTCCTGCCGCAGTGAAGATATTTCAGCACGAATTTCAGCCCTGCAGGCGGTCTTTACTTCAGAGACAAGAACATGAAAATCATCCCTGGAAGGCAGATTAGCAAGCAATTGATGCCACGGTGCAAGGGCCAGTGAGTCAGTAAGTACAGGGTCATTCTGTAGACCAGTAGAAGTGGCAGAGGGAGACAGTGAAGGAGAATACACAGCATACGGAGACAAAGACGGAGTAGCCCCAATATCACCTTCAGGAGCATGCGAGGAATGCACGGCCACTTGGGATGAGCAAGGTACAAAATGTCCACGGGGGGGGGGGGGGATGAGCCCCAGCAGGAGTTTCACCCTCAGCACCCTGAGCAACTGCAGAATGATCCATGTGGGAGGATGGGGGCCCCCTAGGAGATTGCAAAATAGGGAGCCTGGAACCCCATGCAGTAGGGACACCAGCAGGGGAGCCCAGGGAAGATGGCCGCCAGTCAGCTTGGTTAGGAGGTGGAGGGGGGTACTCACTGAGGACGACTGCTGCAGTGGAATGGAGCTGGAGGCAGGCGGAGGGGACCCCTGAAGTCCCAGAGCTGAGGACACTCCAGCAGTCGCAGGGTCCATGGGGGCAGAAGGATCTCCAGGAGGGGCCGCGCCAGGAGGTTGAGGAGGGAGCGAGGTTCCTTCAGGAAGAGGCGGCAGAGCGGAAGAAGATGGTTGCCGCCTCATGCTAGGCCGCAGCGGGGACGGAGCCGCCTGGAGATATCCCCGCAGTGTGGGCTGACCGGAGGTCCCCGGAGGAGCAGGAGAGGCTGCAGGAGGAGGACGGGATTGTTTCTTTCCCCCCATAGGTGCCGATGAGCGCTGGTTTGGTCCGGTGAAGCCGACAGGCAGAGCGGAGCAGGAGAAGATGCGACCGCTCACATCGAGGTTCAGGCCACGCCCCCCAGTAACATCTTTTTCATATGGAGGCTGACACCTCAGTTAGAATTCTCCCATTTGCGAGGCAGAGAGCCCCCACAAGGGCGCTATGTCTCACTCAGATTCCTCACTTATGTGTGGTAAACGAGGTCCCCCAGTTTCATGTCCCCTTGTTTCTGCCCAGCTTCATGCCATTCCCCCCCCCCTTCATCTGCCCACAGTTTCATGTCCCCCCGTCTCTGCCACAGTGTCATGCCATTCTCCCCTCTTCATCTACCCCAGTGTCATGCCATTCTCCCCCCTTCATCTGCCCCAGTGTCATGCCATTCTCCCCCTCTTCATCTGCCCCAGTGTCATGCCGTTCTCCCCCTTCATCTGCCCCAGTGTCATGCCGTTCTCCCCCGTTCATCTGCCCCAGTGTCATGCCGTTCTCCCCCCCTTCATTTGCCCCAGTGTCATGCCGTTCTCTCCCCCTTCATCTGCCCCAGTGTCATGCCGTTCTCCCCCCTTCATCTGCCCCAGTGTCATGCCGTTCTCACCCCCTGTGACAGCTCCTGCTTTAAACACCTATGTATTCAGCTCATGAGTTGATTAGTTGAAATCTGTACATACCTTCTGCCGACCGGGACCGTTTTGTTAGGTCCGGGCCGCTGGGCGCAGGGCCCCGGGCGGTTGCCCCTGTGTGAGAAGGCTTCTTCTGTTTACCTCTTCTTGCTCTACTAGGAAGGAGCTGGGCCTCATTAACCCAATGCATTAGCATTGTAATGCATTGCATTAATGATCAAACCCCTTGGAATTCAAGACCCCTAGGGAGTTCAATAAATGTAATAATAATAATAATAATAATAATAATAATAATAGTAAAATATATATATATATATATATATATATATATATATATATATAGTATTAAAATTTTAAATCACCCTATAGTTATGTATGCCTCTATAGAAATCACTGGTACGGTCACACAGACTAATGCGTGCAATTTTGGGACCCGGTATACAAGAAAGACAAAACTGAACTAGAAAGAGTGCAGAGAAGAGCAACTAGATTTATTAGGTAAATGGGTGGATTGGAGTACAACAATAGATTGATAAACTTGGGGTTACTCGGTTTAGAAAAAAGATTGTCAGGATTCGGGGACGTTGCAGCCTTCCTGCTATGCGGCACATGCCCCGGAGGCGTGCCAGAGACTCCTCTGGCTATATTTAGTACCTTAAGGGGTTAAGTTGTTCAGTTTTGTTTTCCCTTACCCTTCCAGTTCCTTGCCTGTTTAGTTTCCCTGTTTATGTTTGTATTGTATTGCTCACAGATATCAACCTCTGGACTTGCCTGACTTCGCTTTATAGCTATTGTTCTCTGTTATCTGCCACTATTAGTAAACCTTGCTTTGTTTCTTTTTGCTCATGTCAATCCACTGTTAGGGCAACTATAGGGAAGCTATTTTAGGTTCCAGTGAGGGGCGTCCTTGTAAGGACATTACTCTGAGGTTAGGCAGGTACAGTCAGGATGTCGGTTAGGGAAAGTTTCCCTATCCATTTCCTCCCACGTTCCTGGATTTGCTACCCAGCCGTTACCAAACTAGTTCGGAGGTAGCAGGGACATCTAGGACTCTCCTTGGCCACGGATTTCTGAGAGCTCCAGGCAGCACAAAGAACTTTCTAATGATCTTTTTACTCCTAGGCCAGTGACAGTGACAAGGAGAAATCCTCTACGTTTGGAGGAAAGTTTCATCGGCAACATAGAAGGGGATTCTTTACAGTAAGTTCAGAGAAGCTATGGAACTCTCTGCCCCAGAAAGTGGTGATGGTGGATTCATTAAACAAGTTCAAAGAGGGCCTGGATGCCTTTCTCAAACAGAATAATATTATGGGTTCTAGACTCTGTTAAGGACAAGTTGAATCAGGGTTTCATACTGACTGCCAGATTGGAGTTGGGAAGGCATTTTTCTTTCCGCTGAAATGGGGCAATTGGCATAAGCTTCAGGGGGGGTTTTGCCTTCCTTTGGAACGACACTATAGGGGTCTCTAGGGGTAATAGGTTGGACTTGATGGACTGATGTCTTCATCCAACCTCATCTACCATGTAACAATATTTAGATCAAAGAAAGTGTTAGAATGGCCCAGTCATGTGTTAGAAAGTCCAGACAAATCCTTTGAGCATCTCTGGCAAGAAATGAAAATTGCTGTTCATAGACACTCTCCACCCAATCTGGCTGAGCTTGAGCTATTTTATAAAAAAAAGAATGGGCAAAAATCTCAGTCTCTAGATGTGCAAAGTTGATGGAGACATAACCCCAAAAAACTGCAACAAAAGGAGGCTCTACAAAGTATAGATATAGGGAGCTGAATACTTTTGCACATCACACTTCTCAGATTTTTATTTGATTAATATTTTGAAAACCATGTATCATTTTCCTTCCACTTTACAATTGTCTGCTACTTTGCATTGGTCTATCACTTAAAATCTCAGTAAAATACATTTAACACTAGGTTCACACCTGCGTTCAGGGTCTCCGTTCTGTGGTTTCTGTCTTCTGCATGCCAGAAGACGGAAACCACAGACCGGGTCCGGCCGTGAGCGGCGGTGAGCGTTTTATGCTCTCCGCCGCGAAACCGTTTTTTAAAATCCGGACACAGTGTACTGCATGTCCGACTCTGTGTCCGGTTTATAAAACCCGGTATCACGGCGGAGAGCCTAAAACGCTCACCGCCGCTCACAGCCGGACAGCTTTCTCACCCATTCAAATGAATGGGTGAGAAAGACACCTGCAGGTTTCCGTCTCCTGCCTCTGTTTTGTGCAGGAAACGGAAACCTGAAGTACGGAGTACCGGCTCAGATGTGAACGAGCCCTGAGTTTGTGGTTGTAAAGTGACAAAATGTAGAAAAGAGGCAGAATACTTTTGCAAGCCACTGTAATAAATTAGCATCTCCATACCCTGGAGTGTCAGGTTTATATGTCTATCTTGCCTACTAGACATGTGACGAATGTCTATATATACTAACATGTCCACCTGCCATGTTTATGTGGAAAGTTTGCCTTTACTGGATTTCTACTGACAGAGATTATTAGTCTCTGATTTTTCTAATGCATTTTACATTTATATAATGAGTAAGGAAATTAATTTAATGTCATAGGTCAGAAAGATCAACATTAACAAACATTGCCCACACATAAAGTCATAATTTTAGTTAAAGAAAATGAAATTAACTTGAAGACATCAGGCTTCCTGTATCCAGAGCTATTTTATATGTACTCAAGATAAGAAAAGCAGGTCAGGCAGACACCGCAGGTGGCAGCAGGCAGGCAGCCAAAAACAAGTAAGAAACAGGTAGCCAACACAGGTGGCAGGTAGCCAACAGACAGGCAGACACTGAAGATGACAGTAGACAGGTAGCCAATAGGTAGCTAAGAGGCAGGTAGCCACCACAGGTAGCCAATAGTCAGGCAGACACCGTAGGTGGCAATAGGCAGATGGCCAACAATCAAATAAGAGGCAGGTGGCCACCACAGGTGGCAGGTTGCCAACAGTAGGCAGACACTGCAGATGGCAGTAGGCAGGTAGCCAAAAAATCCAGTCGCCCACCTGGTAGAGCACAATGAGGATTGAACTCAACACATGGTGCATTCAAACATACAAGTCTGTTCCCCCAACAGACTGAGCCACAAAGGGCCTCCTTTTTTTTCTCTTTAAAAAAGGAAATTTGCTTGTTATCAAAAGCAGATTTGGCTTACCTAACCTGGAGATGTGTGAGTTCCTGAGAATCCAGCAATCCTCAAGACACTGTCGTATGACAGGCTGCTATCCACATAAGCAAAACTGCTTTGTTTGTCCACTATCTTACTTTATTCATTTTTTTGGGACACATCCCTTGACTTATCTGGTCATAAGTCAAGTGATGTATCTGCTGCTCTCAGGGGGGAGGGAGGGAGGAGGGGCTATGTGCACGGGAGCGAGCCTGGAGGGGGCAGGTAGTTTACCCTTTGGGGGGAAGGGGCCGCCAATACAAGGCAGAGCGGAGGAGCGGAATAACAGCATCACTTCTGCCTCTGCTGGCTTCATGCAGGGCAGAAGCATAGCGATGTTGCTGGCATCTGTGCCGGCGTCTGTGCATCTGTGCCGGCGTCTGTGCATCTGTGCCGGCATCTACACTCCCCAGCATCCGCCTCTCTATTACAGCGGATGCTGGGTCTATATTCACATATGCAAAGCCAAGCGGCGAGATGCCGCTGGCCCTGCGTGCGCGCTCATAGACCAGTCTAGCCTTCACAATGTGAATACAGACCCAGCACCCGCTGTAATAGAGAGAGACGGATGTCGGGTCTGTATTCGCGAAGACTAGATTGATCTATGAGCGCGCACGCAGGGCAACGGCATCTCGCTGCTTGGCTTTGCATATGTGACCCCGCCCACCAATGACGCAACAAAGCCGGAAGACAGAAGATTTTATAGCAACGAAGAGTGGTGAGTATGCGACGTGGGAATACCCCTTTAAGGCAGTGGCTGAAGCTCAGTCTAACAGCCAAGCTTTCCAAGGGAAGAGAAAAACTCGCCCACAACTTCTCCACAACGTGACTGCAGCACAGGTAAGTGCGCATGGGCGCCGACAGAAAACAGGGAGGAAGTTGAGAAAGCCCATAGCAGTAGATATCAGTGCATTCAGCACTGATCACAGAGGGGAAGCTGGAGAGGACTCAGCTTACCTTACTGCAGGACTGTGAACGAGCTGCAGCATAGCTGAAATGTCAGTAACAACCTGCACAAAGCAGGTAAGGGAAAAGAGGCTGCAATATAAGCATTAGAGATGAGCGAACACTAAAATGTTCGAGGTTCGAAATTCGATTCGAACAGCCGCTCACTGTTCGAGTGTTCGAATGGGTTTCGAACCCCATTATAGTCTATGGGGAACATAAACTCGTTAAGGGGGAAACCCAAATTCGTGTCTGGAGGGTCACCAAGTCCACTATGACACCCCAGGAAATGATACCAACACCCTGGAATGACACTGGGACAGCAGGGGAAGCATGTCTGGGGGCATAAAAGTCACTTTATTTCATGGAAATCCCTGTCAGTTTGCGATTTTCGCAAGCTAACTTTTCCCCATAGAAATGCATTGGCCAGTGCTGATTGGCCAGAGTACGGAACTCGACCAATCAGCGCTGGCTCTGCTGGAGGAGGCGGAGTCTAAGATCGCTCCACACCAGTCTCCATTCAGGTCCGACCTTAGACTCCGCCTCCTCCGGCAGAGCCAGCGCTGATTGGCTGAAGGCTGGCCAATGCATTCCTATGCGAATGCAGAGACTTAGCAGTGCTGAGTCAGTTTTGCTCAACTACACATCTGATGCACACTCGGCACTGCTACATCAGATGTAGCAATCTGATGTAGCAGAGCCGAGGGTGCACTAGAACCCCTGTGCAAACTCAGTTCACGCTAATAGAATGCATTGGCCAGCGCTGATTGGCCAATGCATTCTATTAGCCCGATGAAGTAGAGCTGAATGTGTGTGCTAAGCACACACATTCAGCACTGCTTCATCACGCCAATACAATGCATTAGCCAGTGCTGATTGGCCAGAGTACGGAATTCGGCCAATCAGCGCTGGCTCTGCTGGAGGAGGCGGAGTCTAAGGTCGGACCTGAATGGAGACTGGTGTGGAGCGATCTTAGACTCCGCCTCCTCCAGCAGAGCCAGCGCTGATTGGCCGAATTCTGTACTCTGGCCAATCAGCGCTGGCCAATGCATTCTATTAGCCCGATGAAGTAGAGCTGAATGTGTGTGCTTAGCACACACATTCAGCTCTACTTCATCGGGCTAATAGAATGCATTGGCCAATCAGCGCTGGCCAATGCATTCTATTAGCTTGATGAAGCAGAGTGTGCACAAGGGTTCAAGCGCACCCTCGGCTCTGATGTAGCAGAGCCGAGGGTGCACAAGGGTTCAAGTGCACCCTCGGCTCTCCTACATCAGAGCCGAGGGTGCGCTTGAACCCTTGTGCAGCCTCGGCTCTGCTACATCAGAGCCGAGGGTGCGCTTGAACCCTTGTGCACACTCTGCTTCATCAAGCTATTAGAATGCATTGGCCAGCACTGAGTACGGAATTCGGCCAATCAGCGCTGGCCAATGCATCCCTATGGGAAAAAGTTTATCTCACAAAAATCACAATTACACACCCGATAGAGCCCCAAAAAGTTATTTTTAATAACATTCCCCCCTAAATAAAGGTTATCCCTAGCTATCCCTGCCTGTACAGCTATCCCTGTCTCATAGTCACAAAGTTCACATTCTCATATGACCCGGATTTGAAATCCACTATTCGTCTAAAATGGAGGTCACCTGATTTCGGCAGCCAATGACTTTTTCCAATTTTTTTCAATGCCCCCGGTGTCGTAGTTCCTGTCCCACCTCCCCTGCACTGTTATTGGTGCAAAAAAGGCGCCAGGGAAGGTGGGAGGGGAATCGAATTTTGGCGCACTTTACCACGCGGTGTTCGATTCGATTCGAACATGGCGAACACCCTGATATCCGATCGAACATGTGTTCGATAGAACACTGTTCGCTCATCTCTAATAAGCATAGATCTTTGTCTTCAGATAGAGAAAAGGAAAAGAAGGAGAAGGTTTTAAAAACACCTTCCTTCAAATCATATAGGAGGCCACATAGCCTCCTCCACCTGTACCACAACACAGGACATAAAAAAAACACAGGGGGAAGGTCTTTATGTCCTCTTATAGGGGATGTTTTGACCAATTAAAAATTCCACCTGTCCTAAACAGCACACAGGGGCAGGAATATCCTATTCATTGTGCTGCTGTTGGACGTATGGGGAATAGGAATTTCTCTCAAGGAAAATATTGGTTGCCAAAAATCGCATATAAGGCACTGAAACTAACAATATATATTGCTCAGAAATGGTGGGGGCTAGAGAAAAATTTAAACTGTGCCAGAATCAGAGGAGTAACACCTATTAACTGATGTAAGGAAAACTCCACCTGTGTCTCTATAGTAGATGTGCAATCATACTTAATTTTTTGATAGCAAGCAGGAGCTTCTCCTGCGAGCACATTTGTTGGATGATGTCCAAAGTTGTTCTCCTGCATCCTGAAAATGACTGGAGGTTTATTATTGAAGGTGTTTCCCGTTTTTTGGGTTGGACCAAGTTCAAAATCCACACCAATGGAAAAGGTTGCATTTTCTGCTTCCCATTCATTTCAGTGGGATTTCTCAAGTGGATTCCGACTGAAGCTTTAAAAAAAATAAAAAAATCCGCTACTACCTAAAACTTAATGTTTAATCTGGAGTCATGATTAACAATAAATAATAGGGGCGCTATCAAGCAAAATAACCCCCGCCATGGAAATAACGTCTTAGTAAATAACGTTTTTTTCTCCCTTCCCCCTATCCTACTCTGTTAACTGGTATTGCATTAGTAAGTGTATGTATCTCTTGGGAAAATAACAGAGAAAAATGAATAATGTAAAAACTTAAAATAAATAATAATAATAAAAAAAATAATAATAATAAACTGCTATAAAAACATCCACAGACTGCAATCCAATGATACTGCCATATTTAATTTGCTGAATGTTGTAGTGAACTCCAGGACATCACAAGCATCACAATACACCTAACATCTAATTTTACATGTCTACTTTATGTATCATCTTGTAGATCAAGACAGTCTGCCATGTCCACTTTTTAGTTAATAGTCCTAGAAGGCTTGGAGTTATCTACCATGCAAATAACCAGGTCTGGAAGTCAAAAGGACATTGAAATGGAATACCGCTTGCCATCCAACCATCCCTGTAACAGATAATATATACAGTGAAATCTCTTTGACAACTACCCAAATATGCTTTGAAAGTGCAGTGAACTTCTTGAGGGGTGGTCTTCTCTGTCACAGGAAATTTGGTCAAGACAGCTTCCATTGTGCTCATGGTGTGTATATGCAATATGCAATTGCATATGCAATTTATATCTATATATATATAAAACTAAAAATCTGCAGTAGTCTGCTCTATACAAATCCACAGTTCTCACCCGATTTAGGTGAAATTTGGCACGCCCCCTCTCCACGCACAGGAGCAGATACATACATCTCGAGTTACATCTCGCTAGCGTTCCCCCGTCATAAGATTGGGGCTCCTAAAGTTAGGCCCTATGCATATAATGGGGAAAAGTGAAAGTGAAAGCGCTGAGGGGAGAACAACAGTTGTGACTGACAGGGATGGATTATAGCAATGGCGCCAAGGAGTCGCTGCTAAAGGGGCCGCACCACCACACACAATACACAAACACCATATAAACATCACACAGACAACACACATACACCAACCCACAAGCACAACACCACACAAATGCCACAACACACCACACAAACATCAGAACACTCTAGACACAAACAACACAAACACCACCTCACAAATACCACATGCACACCACACACACACACACACACAGGCACACAAGAACCACACACGCACGCAAACACACTCAGATGGATGCACACTACACACATGGACGAACAGAGCACATGCGTACTCACACACACAACCACCACACACATGGACACTTGCTCTGTGCACACAGAAACACATTGATCACATGCGCACATACATGCATACATACACATAGATCACACGTTTGCACACACACAAATACACACACGGACGTGCACACACACGCATACATATACACGGACCACATACGTGCATGCACACAAGCATACATACACATGGATCACATGCGCACACACATACACGCACACACAGGCATACATATACATGGACCATACACACGTGCATGCACACACGCATACATACACATGGATCACACACATGTACACGCATGCATGCAATGACAAAACATGTCTGGTATCCTTAGTGGGCTGCTTGCACACTGCAGTATTTTTCACGGGCCTCCAGGCCATGGATTTGGCGGTTCCATAGACTTCTTTGTGCACAAAGCTGTGAATTTTGCAGGCTCCATAGAAGTCTATGGAGATGTAAAATCCACTGCCCGGAGACTGTAGTGTTGCTGTAGTGTGCAAGCAGCCTTACTGAGCAGCAATATTGGTCAGGCGAAAACTGTCTCATAGTGAGATTGTCATTATTGCTTACTATACAGGGAGCTTTCATCACTGAAGCACTGCAATAGTTAGATAGTTGTGTAACTGTGAACCAATTTTACTCTTTTGTCCATGAACTACTTATAAATTATACTGGAGGGAGGGGGGAAGGGTTGTACTATGTTGTTAATTGGGTGTAAATCAGTGGCATAACTAGGAATGATCTGGGCCTGTGGCGAACTTTTGACATGCTCCCCCCCGACGATGCTGAAGACCCTGACCGACCCACCCACCCACATACCTGCGCACACTATTATACCCCATAGTTGCCCCTGCACAAAGTATTGTGCCCCATAGTAGCCCCTGCACACAGTATTATCCCCCATAGTGGCCCCTGCACACAGTATTATACCCCATAGTGGCTCCTGCACACAGTATTATACCCATAGTGGCCCCTGCACACAGTATTATACCACATAGTGGCCCCTTCACCCAGAATTATGCCCCATTGTGTCCCCTTCACCCAGGATTGTGCCCCATTGTGGCCCCTTCACCCAGTATTATGCCCCACTGTGGAATATTATATTATTATACTCTAGGGCAGGTGTCCTCAAACTTTTTAAACAGTGGGCCGGAGGCAGAGCAGGTCGCACAGACATCGGGAGCGGTACCCTCCAATAGATAAAGTGAAGTGTGCTCCATGGCCTGGCCCGAGCTCCCCAGGAGCTTCATTATAAATGCACCCCTGCCGGCATTGTCGGCGGGGCCAGACAGAAGTGCTTGGTGGGCCGCATGTGGCCGTCGAGCCGCAGTTTGAGGACCCCTGCTCTAGGGGCTTCTCAGAACCCAGAGCATATCACTGGTCAACAAATTTTCAAAAGTTGTTTGTTTCTGAAATGAAATGAGTCATTCCCTAATGATTTTTATGTGCTGAATTCAAATATCACAAGGAAAACTGTCAATTGGCTCTAGTTTCTATGATATCGAAGAGTTCTCATTTTACTGTTTTGTGAATTGTATAGAATATGATACATATTTATTACTTCTGCAATAATAGAGGTGCAAGTTTACTGTTCTTAAAATTTTGGAAATATATTCTGAGGAAACTTAGTTCTATCTAAAATCAACTATAATTTATAGTCATATCTAAGAATTTTTCAACAAATGAAGTATGTTTATTGAACTTTGGAACGTAGATCCTTATTGAATTGCTATTCGGCTCCTTTACTCACGTCTCTTGTATTCAGACATGGGATTGTCTCTGATAATTGTCCAGCAGTAGTCTGCAAGCATTGATGGGTTCCATTTACCCTGATATCTCTTTTCCATAGTCGCAATTTCCTGATGAAATCGTTCACCATGTTCATCGCTCACCGCTCCACAGTTTGGTGCAAAGAAGTCTAGATGAGAGTGTAAGAAATGAATCTTTAAAGACATGTTACATCCCAGGTTTTTATATGCCTTCAGGAGATTTTCAACCTTCTCTTCATAATTATCTGCTTTGGTGTTTCCCAAGAAATTAGTCACGACTAACTTGAATGCTTCCCATGCAGTCTTTTCTTTGCCACGCAGCAAATGGTAAAACTCGTCATCTTGAAGAAGCATACAAATCTGAGGACCAATAAAGACTCCTGCTTTTATCTTCGCTTCACTCAACCTTGGAAACTTACAGAGGAGATATTTGAATGCCTCTTCATTTCTATCCATTGCCTTTACAAAATTCTTCATAAGACCAAGCTTGATATGTAAAGGAGGTAACAGAATCTTTCCTGCTTGAACAAGTGCTGGATGCATAACATTTTTAGTCCCTGGCTGCAGTGACTTTCTGAGTGGCCAGTCTCTTTTCTTGTAGTGTTCTGATCTTGCACGACTGTCCCACTCACATAGGAAGCAGCAGTACTTGGTGTATCCTCCCCGTAGACCAAGCACTAGCGCTACCACCTTCAAGTCACCACAGAGGCACCACAGATGTTGATCATAGTTTATGCATCTCAAGAGCTCTTTCATGTTGTTATAGGTTTCCTTCATGTGAACAGCATAACCAATTGGAACTGATGGTAGTGCATTGCCATTGTAAAGTAAGACAGCTTTAAGACTTATCTTTGATGAATCGATAAATAGCCTCCACTCATCGGGGTTATAGCTGATTTTGAGAGCATCCATTAAACCACAAACGTTATTGCATACAACAAGATCACCCTCCATGAAGAAGAATTGGACAAGAGACTGTTGACGGTTCCTAAAGAAAGAAATTTGAACATCATCTGCCAACAGATTCCACTGTTGAAGTCTGGAACCT
Source organism: Leptodactylus fuscus (assembly GCF_031893055.1). Lineage (NCBI taxonomy): Eukaryota > Metazoa > Chordata > Amphibia > Anura > Leptodactylidae > Leptodactylus > Leptodactylus fuscus. The sequence continues at coordinate 222,689,637 of NC_134265.1, read as the reverse complement.
AAGAGCTCGGCCTTACTCTTGGGCAGGTCTAGATCTCTAACAAGATCGTTAAGTTCACTTTGCGATATAAGGTGCGGTTCAGTGGAGAGTGATGCAGGAAAGTCTGGATCTGACGAGGTAGATGGTTCATGACAAACTCCTTCTTCTTCCTCGTCAGTGGAATCGAGCGAGAATGTTTCTGGAGCATTTGGAACTGGCAATTCTTCAGAATGAGCTACTGGGCGTATCGCAGATGGAATATTCGGATATTGTAAAGTCCACTTCTTTCTTTTTGAAATTCCTTTCCCAATTGGAAGCACCTTGCAGAAGTAGCAATTGTCACTATGGTCAGATGGCTCTCTCCAGACCATTGGCACTGCAAACGGCATAGACTGTCTCTTCTGGTTCAACCACTGTCTGAGATTTGAAGAACATGTATTACAGCATATGTGTGGAGTCCAACTCTTGTCCTGGTCGCCTATTTTGCAGCCAAAATACAGGTGGTAGGCTTTTTTAACCATAGGAGTCAGACTTCGCTTCTGTGACGCAAACATCACTTCGCCACATATATAGCAGAAATTATCTGCTTTGTTACGGCAAGTCCGAGGCATCGCTGAACATCTATAGACTGAACGATAGGCCTATAAGCCGAACTAAGATGTATAAGATGTCTCCTCCCAGTCTCTTTCACTAGCAGAGTTTTTTTTTTTTTAAACAGCCTAACTTTATCAACAATAACAACCTCACTAGACAATTGCTTATACATGCAATCACAGCAGTAGTTGTTGCATACAATAACTATATTCCAACAAATATGCCAGTGGATGATGCAATACTGATGATGCCAACTTTTCTCAGTATTGTATTAAAGGCTGTCAGAAATATAAAATGCACGTCTATATCATGAAAAGTAAAGCCAATTTTAAAATTTTAGCATCAATTTCAACCTCAGCACCCCAAAATTACTTAAGAACAACTGGTTTGATGCCCGAAACATTTTGGCTGTTAACCAGAGACCCAGGAGGGATACAAACATGAAAAAACACTGTTACTTACCTATCCCTGGCTTCGCTGTACTTCCTGCTGATGGTGGCCATCTTCAATGATGTCCGGGACGTCACATGACCCTTTTCAGACCCTCGAGTATAATAATAGTGTTTGTGGGGCCCCTTTGTGACTTACTTGATCCCGGCCGCTGCCAGGATTGGTAAGTAAATGGGGCCTGTTACCGTCTGGAGTAACTCCAACCAGTAACGGCCTATTAAAAAAATAAATAAATAAAAAGTAGTGGTAGCGGCTGTCGCCGGGCCCCCTAATGTCCTGGACCCTGTGGCAGCTGCTACCCCAGTAGTTACACCCTTGGTGTAGATGTTTTATATGTTTGTGTAAGGTGCATATATTTTAATGTTTGATAAAAAAAATTGTTAAAATAGTTGTAATAGTTTTACTATATAATATGTATTGAATATACAAAATCAATAAAAATGTTGAAATTTTTTTTAAAAAGTTGTTCACATCAATGTTACGACAAATTAGTAAAATGCCAAAATAATAAAAATTTAAAGTGGAAAAAAAGATTTACTGTAGCAATCTCAAAATGTAAATTTCAGTGTGACACTGAAAATTTTACTTTAGCTAGCATAACCAATAATTTAACATATTTAACGCGAGCGAAGCCGCAGGTATTCTACTAGTATATATATATATATATATATATATATATATATATATATATATATATATAAATTTTGCACTTGAGAAAGGTCCTAGTGGTGTACTGCTTTTTCCAATAAAAGGACATTTTCCATCCATACAAGTTGCTGGCAGACTGGATTGTTTTTTCTATTGCAAACCCTTTTGCCTGGAGAGGGGTTTCTGCCGTGCAATTTATGGGATGATCCCCAGATTCGCTGGTTCAGCTAAAATTGTGTTTCTTTAATTATATATATATATATATATATATATATATATATATATATATATATATATATATTTATTTAAGTATATAAAATAGTATTGGACTCACAAAGGGCCTTCACATGTGTAGTTTGTTAGCAATTTACCACCATTACTACTCTAATGAGGCTGCATAGAAATTCACTTGCAGACCAAAAATAATGTCTTCAAGATGACAGGCCGGTATTGACCTTATTGTATGGGGGTCTGTATATGGGGGCCATACTGTATTGGAGGCCCTTACTGTATGGCTACATGTAACAGGGGAATCTACTGTATGGGGCCTGTAAAGGGGATACTATATGGTACCTGCGATAGGGACAGTATACTGTATGGGGGCCAGGGTTGAGCCAGTCTTGAGATTTCAGGATCGTTTATAAAATCTGATTTTCAATCATTTTCCAGCCGATCCCAATCCCGATTGCGGTTGTGAAATTTGCTCAATCGCCGATCGGGATTCGATCAATCCCGATCACTCAACCCTAGTTACTTTATGTTTATGGAGTAGGGTTGAGCCGATCTTGAGATTTCAGGATCGTTTTTAACCACTTCAGTACCGGGCCAATTTGTGGTCCAGGACCAGACACAGTTTAGGTTTATTTTGTATATGCGGTTTTGAGGGCTGTAACATTTTTCCCTTATGTCTCAGTCAACTAATTTTTGCGTCTTTTTTCGGGAACACATAGGGCTTTATTCAAATGTGTTTTAATTTTTTTTATATATAGGAGGGAAATTGTGTCTGGGTTTCAATTTATTTATTTTTTTTTATTTAATAACACAAAGTGTCACTGAAAAACTTTATAATATAGATTTTCCTCTCCGTTACAGTAATTTTTATTTTGTATGGTGTCATCGGGGGTGGGGCTACAACCTTTAATAACAGCGTTTTAATAGCGTATTATTAAAAAAAAAATTATTATTATTATTTTATTTACTTTTTTTTTTTTTCAGATTGTGTCCCCATAAGGTGATAAGAGACCTTTGGGGACATGTGATCACTTATTTTTTTGTATTGGAGGCTGATTTCTCCTATAACTG